>NW_026265653.1:0-6179 GCF_025860055.1 Xyrauchen texanus
AAAAGGCATAGGGTTTGTATTGAACATAGCTCTGGATCACAGTGTCATAGAGACGAGGGGGTGGGCTCATTTTACTCAGACGACCAATCAGTCTCTCAGGATCATTGTGAAGCTATCAAGCCACGCCCTAGCAACCATTAAGAGCACCTTAGCAACAAGTCCCATAGACTTCTATTGAAACAGATCAAAGGGATATCTCCGGATAGAAGTGTCATAGAAACACAAGGGTGGTCTCGTTTGACTCGGGACAGCAAACAGCCAATCATGCATCAAATCAACACTTCCTAGCCCCTCCCTAGCAACCATTGTCGAGCACCTTAACAACCAAAATCCATAGAGGGATATCTTCCATTCTGAATGTCACAGAGGCATGGGAGTTGGTTTATATCATTCATACTGACAAGCAGCCTTTGGAGATTCATGATTGGCAGCTGCCAAGCCACTCCCTAGCAACTACACAGAGTACCCTAGCAACCGTTTAGCAGTAACTATATCTCTGCACCAGAAAATCAGAGAGACTTCTGGGTTGATTTATTTCAATCAGGATGGCAAGGAGACTTGATTAGTATCACTATGGTAACTGCCTAGCAACCAGATGGGGTTACCCTAGCAACCGAGTAACAAATCACATATCTCTGCACTAGAAAACAGTAGAGACTTCGGGTTGACTTATTTTACTCAGGATGGCAAGGAGACTTCATTAGTATCACTATGGTAACTGCCTAGCAACCATATGGGGTTACCCTAGCAACCAAGTAACAAATCACATATCTCTGCATCAGAAAAGCGTAGAGACTTCTGGGTTGGTTTATTTCAATCAGGATGGCAAGGACACTTGATTAGTATCACTATGGTAACTGCCTAACAACCACATGGGGTTACCCTAGCAACCGAATAACAAATCACATATCTCTGCATCAGAAAAACGTACAGACTTCTGGGTTGATTTATTTCAATCAGGATGGCAAGGACACTTGATAAGTATCACTATGGTAACTGCCTAGCAACCAGATGGGGTTACCCTAGCAACCGAGCAACAAATCACATATCTCTGCACCAGAAAACACTACAGACTTCGGGTTGACTTATTTCACTCAGGATGGAAAGGAGCCATTTATTGTATTACCTTGGTAACTGCATAGCAACCACATGGGCTTACCCTAGCAACCGAGTAACAAATCACATATTTCTGCACCAGAAAATCGTACAGACTTCTGGGTTGATTTATTTATGACCATAATTTTTGTTCTTTTCAAGTTACAACATGCTGTTTCACGAGTTTTGCCACGGCAAGCACCACTCACATTTTCTTCAGGAAATGTACCTATCTAGTTAGTGGTGCTTGCAAAGCATCACTATTGTAATCTCACATACTTATTATACTTTTTATTTTTATTTTTATTATATCTCTTAACAAAACTTCGGCACCTAACTCGTCCCGCACCGTTTGGCGTAGACCCACGAATGAGGTATCAAATCGAACGGCCTATTGAGGACACGTGTGCTATGACTTTTATAAGCGATCGGAGTGCGGTATTTGCCCCAGGGGCAAAAAAGCGGCCGAAAAATCCCATAGACTTAACATTGAGACAAACTTTGACGCGTCACAGCTCCAAGCGAGGATTTCGTAGAAGCGTGTGATTTGCCACATTTGAAGAGGCTGGCAGGCTCTGTAAGAGCATACCTCAATATGGGGTAAAAGTTGCACCCCTGGGGGCAGGAGCTGCCCAAAAATGCCCCAATTGACTTATAATGGTGTAGGACGGCCCATGAAATGAAAAGGCATAGGGATTTGTATTGAACATAGCTCTGGATCACAGTGTCATAGAGACGAGGGGTGGGCTCATTTTACTCAGACAACCAATCAGTCTCTCTGGATCATTGTGAAGCTATCAAGCCACGCCCTAGCAACCATTAAGAGCACCTTAGCAACAAGTCCCATAGACTTCTATTGAAAAAGATCAAAGGGATATCTCCGGATAGAAGTGTCATAGAAACACAAGGGTGGTCTCGTTTGACTCGGGACAGCAAACAGCCAATCATGCATCACTTCAACACTTCCTAGCCCCTCCCTAGCAACCATTGTCGAGCACCTTAACAACCAAAATCCATAGAGGGATATCTTCCATTCTGAATGTCACAGAGGCATGGGAGTTGGTTTATATCATTCATACTGACAAGCAGCCTTTGGAGATTCATGATTGGCAGCTGCCAAGCCACTCCCTAGCAACTACACAGAGTACCCTAGCAACCGTTTAGCAGTAACTATATCTCTGCACCAGAAAATCAGAGAGACTTCTGGGTTGATTTATTTCAATCAGGATGGCAAGGAGACTTGATAAGTATCACTATGTTAACTGCCTAGCAACCAGATGGGGTTACCCTAGCAACCGAGTAACAAATCACATATCTCTGCATCAGAAAAGCGTAGAGACTTCCGGGTTGACTTATTTCAATCAGGATGGCAAGGACACTTCATTAGTATCACTATGGTAACTGCCTAGCAACCAGATGGGCTTACCCTAGCAACCGAGTAACAAATCACATATCTCTGCATCACAAAAACATAGAGACTTCCGGGTTGACTTACTTCAATCAGGATGGCAAGGAGACTTCATTAGAATCACTATGGTAACTGCCTAGCAACCATATGGGCTTACCCTAGCAACCGAGTAACAAATCACATATCTCTGCATCAGAAAAACGTAGAGACTTCCGGGTTGACTTATTTCAATAAGGATGGCAAGGACACTTGATTAGTATCACTATGGTAACTGCCTAGCAACCAGATGGGCTTACCCTAGCAACCGAGTAACAAATCACATATCTCTGCATCAGAAAAACGTAGAGACTTCCGGGTTGACTTATTTCAATAAGGATGGCAAGGACACTTGATTAGTATCACTATGGTATCTGCCTAGCAACCAGATGGGGTTACCCTAGCAACCGAGTAAAAAATCACATATCTCTGCATCACAAAAACATAGAGACTTCCGGGTTGATTTATTTTAATCAGGATGGCCAGGAGACTTGATTAGTATCACTATGGTAACTGCCTAGCAACCAGATGGAGTTACCCTAGCAACCGAGCAACATATCACATATCTCTGCACCAGAACACACTACAGACTTCCGGGTTGACTTATTTCACTCAGGATGGAAAGGAGCCATGTATTGTATTACCTTGGTAACTGCATAGCAACCACACAGGCTTACCCTAGCAACCGAGTAACAAATCACATATTTCTGCACCAGAACATCGTACACATTTCTGGGTTGGTTTATTTATGACCATAATTTTTGTTATTTTCAAGTTACAACATGCTGTTTGACGAGTTTTGCCACGGCAAGCACCACTCACATTTTCTTCAGGAAATGTACCCATCTAGTTAGTGGTGCTTGCAAAGCATCACTATTGTAATCTCACATACTTATTATTATACTTTTTATTTTTATTTTTATTATATCTCTTAACAAAACTTCGGCACCTAACTCGTCCCGCACCGTTTGGCGTAGACCCACGAATGAGGTATCAAATCGAACGGCCTATTGAGGACACGTGTGCTATGACTTTTATAAGCGATCGGAGTACGGTATTTGCCCCAGGGGCAAAAAGCGGCCGAAAAATCCCATAGACTTAACATTGAGACAAACTTTGACGCGTCACAGCTCCAAGCGAGGATTTCGTAGAAAGCGTGTGATTTGCCACATTTGAAGAGGCTGGCAGGCTCTGTAAGAGCATACCTCAATATGGGGTAAAAGTTGCACCCCTGGGGGCAGGAGCTGCCCAAAAATGCCCCAATTGACTTATAATGGTGTAGGACGGCCCATGAAATGAAAAGGCATAGGGATTTGTATTGAACATAGCTCTGGATCACAGTGTCATAGAGACGAGGGGGTGGGCTCATTTTACTCAGACAACCAATCAGTCTCTCTGGATCATTGTGAAGCTATCAAGCCACGCCCTAGCAACCATTAAGAGCACCTTAGCAACAAGTCCCATAGACTTCTATTGAAAAAGATCAAAGGGATATCTCCGGATAGAAGTGTCATAGAAACACAAGGGTGGTCTCGTTTGACTCGGGACAGCAAACAGCCAATCATGCATCACTTCAACACTTCCTAGCCCCTCCCTAGCAACCATTGTCGAGCACCTTAACAACCAAAATCCATAGAGGGATATCTTCCATTCTGAATGTCACAGAGGCATGGGAGTTGGTTTATATCATTCATACTGACAAGCAGCCTTTGGAGATTCATGATTGGCAGCTGCCAAGCCACTCCCTAGCAACTACACAGAGTACCCTAGCAACCGTTTAGCAGTAACTATATCTCTGCACCAGAAAATCAGAGAGACTTCTGGGTTGATTTATTTCAATCAGGATGGCAAGGACACTTGATAAGTATCACTATGTTAACTGCCTAGCAACCAGATGGGGTTACCCTAGCAACCGAGTAACAAATCACATATCTCTGCATCAGAAAAACGTAGAGACTTCCGGGTTGACTTATTTCAATCAGGATGGCAAGGACACTTCATTAGTATCACTATGGTAACTGCCTAGCAACCAGATGGGCTTACCCTAGCAACCGAGTAACAAATCACATATCTCTGCATCACAAAAACATAGAGACTTCGGGTTGACTTACTTCAATCAGGATGGCAAGGAGACTTCATTAGTATCACTATGGTAACTGCCTAGCAACCAGATGGGCTTACCCTAGCAACCGAGTAACAAATCACATATCTCTGCATCAGAAAAACGTAGAGACTTCCGGGTTGACTTATTTCAATAAGGATGGCAAGGACACTTGATTAGTATCACTATGGTATCTGCCTAGCAACCAGATGGGGTTACCCTAGCAACCGAGTAAAAAATCACATATCTCTGCATCACAAAAACATAGAGACTTCCGGGTTGATTTATTTTAATCAGGATGGCCAGGAGACTTGATTAGTATCACTATGGTAACTGCCTAGCAACCAGATGGAGTTACCCTAGCAACCGAGCAACATATCACATATCTCTGCACCAGAACACACTACAGACTTCCGGGTTGACTTATTTCACTCAGGATGGAAAGGAGCCATGTATTGTATTACCTTGGTAACTGCATAGCAACCACACGGGCTTACCCTAGCAACCGAGTAACAAATCACATATTTCTGCACCAGAAAATCGTACAGACTTCTGGGTTCATTTATTTATGACCATAATTTTTGTTCTTTTCCAGTTACAACATGCTGTTTGACGAGTTTTGCCACGGCAAGCACCACTCACATTTTCTTCAGGAAATGTACCTATCTAGTTTTTATTATTATTATATCTCTTAACAAAACTTCGGCACCTAACTCGTCCCGCACCGTTTGGCGTAGACCCACGAATGAGGTATCAAATCGAACGGCCTATTGAGGACACGTGTGCTATGACTTTTATAAGCGATCGGGGGTACGGTATTTGCCCCAGGGGCAAAAAAGCGGCCGAAAAATCCCATAGACTTAACATTGCGACAAACTTTGACGCATCACAGAGCCGAGCGAGGATTTCGCAGAAACGTGTGATTTGCTACATTTGAAGAGGCTGGCAGGCTCTGTAAGGGCATACCTCAATATGGGGTAAAAGTTGCACCCCTGGGGGGCAGGAGCTGCCCAAAGTTGCCCCCATTGACTTACAATGGTGTAGGACGGACCATGAAATAGGGATTTTGTATTGAACATAGCTCTGGATCACAGTGTCGTAGAGACAAGGGGCCGTGCTCATTTTACTCAGACGACCAATCAGTCTCTCGGGATCATTGAGAAGCTATCAAGCCACGCCCTAGCCACAATTTAGAGCACCTTAGCAACAACTCCCATAGACTTCTAATGAAAAACATCAAAGGGATATCTCCGGATATAAGCGTCATAGAAACACAAGGGTGGTCTCGTTTCACTCGGGGCAGCAAACAGCCAATCAAGAATCACCTCAACACTTCCTAGCCCCTCCCTAGCAACCATTGTCGAGCACCTTAGCAACAAAATCCATAGAGGGATATCTTCCATTATGAACGTCACAGAGGCATGGGAGTTGGTTTATATCATTCATACTGACAAGCAGCCTTTGGACTTTCATGATTGGCCCCTGCCAAGCCACTCCCTAGCAACCAAACAGAGTACCCTTGCAACCGTTTAGCTACAA
>NW_026265654.1:0-6080 GCF_025860055.1 Xyrauchen texanus
GTAAATAAATTGCCGTAAAGAGCTACGGCAATTTCTTAAAGGTGTAGTGTTAAAGAACCATCATATGTTTTTATTTATTTATTACTATTGAACTTATCATTTATCAATTAGTATTTAACTACTAATCATTTCGCTATCACTAATTGAACTTGTCAAATATTCAGCATTCAGTGTGTTTTTTTTTTTAATTTTTACATAGCTAACAAATGCCTTCCATGGAGCTTTTCTTGAGATAATAATATGCAATATATCTTATTTTTGAACATATCTGGTGTGTGATGATGAGCCATTGTGTATTACTTGTGCCAGTGTTACTGTGTCACAATGATATTTGACAGAGACACCTCATCTGTTCATATCACATTCTTCTCTATATTCTTTATTATAGATCAGGGGTATATCAATTATCTCTCTCTTTCTCTCTCTTGCCTTGCTAGATAATTTCTCAATGCTCTTCTATCACTTTAGACTCCATTTTCTTCTCTAAACAGAGAGCTTGCATGTGAACTGAGGTTGAGACTGTCGCAACAAATACAACAGCACGAAAGCTCGTCAGTCATTCAATTTATAGAACATCAGTTTGTAAATCCAACTGCTGATGGCATGCAGGTCAGTCATTTTACTTGAACAGTGGCAGATTTAGGCACATGGGCAGATGCATGATGAGTAAAATATATATTTAGATTCCTCCGTAGGAGGGAATCTATTGTAATTGATGGTTTTATTATTATTATTAGATTCCTCCGTAAGGAGGGAATCTATTGTATTTGATGGTTTTATTATTATTATTAGATTCCTCCGTAGGAGGGAATCTATTGTAATTGATGGTTTTATTAGATTCCTCCGTAAGGAGGGAATCTATTGTATTTGACGGTTTTATTATTATTATTATTATTAGATTCCTCCGTAAGGAGGGAATCTATTGTATTTGTCGGTTTTATTATTATTATTATTATTATTAGATTCCTCCGTAAGGAGGGAATCTATTGTATTTGACGGTTTTATTATTAGATTCCTCCGTAAGGAGGGAATCTATTGTATTTGATGGTTTTATTATTATTATTATTATTATTATTATTATTAGATTCCTCCGTAGGAGGGAATCTATTGTAATTGATGGTTTTATTATTAGATTCCTCCGTAGGAGGGAATCTATTGTAATTGATGGTTTTATTAGATTCCTCCGTAAGGAGGGAATCTATTGTATTTGATGGTTTTATTATTAGATTCCTCCGTAGGAGGGAATCTATTGTAATTGATGGTTTTATTATTATTATTATTAGATTCCTCCGTAAGGAGGGAATCTATTGTATTTGATGGTTTTATTATTATTATTATTATTATTATTATTATTATTAGATTCCTCCGTAAGGAGGGAATCTGTTGTATTTGATGGTTTTATTATTATTATTATTATTATTATTATTAGATTCCTCCGTAGGAGGGAATCTATTGTAATTGATGGTTTTATTAGATTCCTCCGTAAGGAGGGAATCTATTGTATTTGACGGTTTTATTATTAGATTCCTCCGTAAGGAGGGAATCTATTGTATTTGACGGTTTTATTATTAGATTCCTCCGTAGGAGGGAATCTATTGTAATTGATGGTTTTATTAGATTCCTCCGTAAGGAGGGAATCTATTGTATTTGACGGTTTTATTAGATTCCTCCGTAGGAGGGAATCTATTGTAATTGATGGTTTTATTAGATTCCTCCGTAAGGAGGGAATCTATTGTATTTGATGGTTTTATTATTATTATTAGATTCCTCCGTAGGAGGGAATCTATTGTAATTGATGGTTTTATTAGATTCCTCCGTAAGGAGGGAATCTATTGTATTTGATGGTTTTATTAGATTCCTCCGTAAGGAGGGAATCTATTGTATTTGATGGTTTTATTATTATTATTATTATTATTATTAGATTCCTCCGTAAGGAGGGAATCTATTGTATTTGATGGTTTTATTATTATTAGATTCCTCCGTAGGAGGGAATCTATTGTAATTAGATTCCTCCGTAAGGAGGGAATCTATTGTATTTGTCGGTTTTATTATTATTATTATTATTATTATTATTAGATTCCTCCGTAAGGAGGGAATCTATTGTATTTGTCGGTTTTATTAGATTCCTCCGTAAGGAGGGAATCTATTGTATTTGTCGGTTTTATTATTATTAGATTCCTCCGTAGGAGGGAATCTATTGTAATTGATGGTTTTATTAGATTCCTCCGTAGGAGGGAATCTATTGTAATTGATGGTTTTATTATTATTAGATTCCTCCGTAAGGAGGGAATCTATTGTATTTGACGGTTTTATTATTAGATTCCTCCGTAAGGAGGGAATCTATTGTATTTGACGGTTTTATTATTATTAGATTCCTCCGTAGGAGGGAATCTATTGTAATTGATGGTTTTATTAGATTCCTCCGTAAGGAGGGAATCTATTGTATTTGTCGGTTTTATTATTATTATTATTATTATTATTATTATTATTATTATTAGATTCCTCCGTAAGGAGGGAATCTATTGTATTTGTCGGTTTTATTATTAGATTCCTCCGTAAGGAGGGAATCTATTGTATTTGTCGGTTTTATTATTATTATTATTATTATTATTATTATTATTATTATTATTAGATTCCTCCGTAAGGAGGGAATCTATTGTATTTGATCGGTTTTATTATTATTATTATTAGATTCCTCCGTAGGAGGGAATCTATTGTAATTGATGGTTTATTATTATTATTATTATTATTATTATTAGTGGTGCTTGCAAAGCATCACTATTGTAATCTCACATACTTATTTTTATTTTTATTTTTCTTCTTTTTAGTGGTGCTTGCAAAGCATCACTATTGTAATCTCACATACTTATTTTTATTTTTATTTTTCTTCTTTTTATTATTATTCTATCTCCGTACAAAACTTCGGCACCTAACTCGTCCCGCACCGTTTGGCGTAGACCCACAAATGAGGTGTCAAATCGAACGGCCTATTGAGGACACGTGTGCTATGACTTTTATAAGCGATCGGGGGTACGGTATTTGCCCCAGGGGCAAAAAAGCGGCCGAAAAATCCCATAGACTTAACATTGTGACAAACTTTGAGGCGTCACAGCTCCGAGCGAGGATTTCACAGAAACGTGTGATTTGCCACATTTGAAGAGGCTGGCAGGCTCTGTAAGAGCATACCTCAATATGGGGTAAAAGTTGCACCCCTGGGGGCAGGAGCTGCCCAAAAATGCCCCAATTGACTTATAATGGTGTAGGACGGCCCATGAAATGAAAAGGCATAGGGATTTGTATTGAACATAGCTCTGGATCACAGTGTCATAGAGACGAGGGGGTGGGCTCATTTTACTCAGACGACCAATCAGTCTCTCAGGATCATTGTGAAGCTATCAAGCCACGCCCTAGCAACCATTAAGAGCACCTTAGCAACAAGTCCCATAGACTTCTATTGAAACAGATCAAAGGGATATCTCCGGATAGAAGTGTCATAGAAACACAAGGGTGGTCTCGTTTGACTCGGGACAGCAAACAGCCAATCATGCATCAAATCAACACTTCCTAGCCCCTCCCTAGCAACCATTGTCGAGCACCTTAACAACCAAAATCCATAGAGGGATATCTTCCATTCTGAATGTCACAGAGGCATGGGAGTTGGTTTATATCATTCATACTGACAAGCAGCCTTTGGAGATTCATGATTGGCAGCTGCCAAGCCACTCCCTAGCAACTAAACAGAGTACCCTAGCAACCGTTTAGCAGTAACTATATCTCTGCACCACAAAATCAGAGAGACTTCTGGGTTGATTTATTTCAATCAGGATGGCAAGGAGACTTGATTAGTATCACTATGGTAACTGCCTAGCAACCACATGGGGTTACCCTAGCAACCGAGTAACAAATCACATATCTCTGCATCAGAAAAACGTAGAGACTTCCGGGTTGACTTATTTCAATCAGGATGGAAAGGACACTTCATTAGTATCACTATGGTAACTGCCTAGCAACCAGATGGGCTTACCCTAGCAACCGAGTAACAAATCACATATCTCTGCATCACAAAAACATAGAGACTTCCGGGTTGACTTATTTCAATCAGGATGGCAAGGACACTTCATTAGTATCACTATGGTAACTGCCTAGCAACCAGATGAGCTTACCCTAGCAACCGAGTAACAAATCACATATCTCTGCATCAGAAAAACGTAGAGACTTCCGGGTTGACTTATTTCAATCAGGATGGCAAGGACACTTGATTAGTATCACTATGGTATCTGCCTAGCAACCAGATGGGCTTACCCTAGCAACCGAGTAACAAATCACATATCTCTGCACCAGAAAAACAGTACAGACTTCCGGGTTGATTTATTTCAATCAGGATGGCAAGGACACTTGATTAGTATCACTATGGTAACTGCCTAGCAACCAGATGGGGTTACCCTAGCAACCGAGAAACAAATCACATATCTCGGCACCAGAAAAGAGTACAGACTTCCGGGTTGATTTATTTCAATCAGGATGGCAAGGAGACTTGATTAGTATCACTATGGTAACTGCCTAGCAACCAGATGGGGTTACCCTAGCAACCGAGTAACAAATCACATATCTCTGCATCAGAAAAACGTAGAGACTTCCGGGTTGACTTATTTCAATCAGGATGGCAAGGAGACTTGATTAGTATCACTATGGTAACTGCCTAGCAACCAGATGGGTTTACCCTAGCAACCGAGTAACAAATCACATATCTCTGCATCACAAAAACGTAGAGACTTCTGGGTTGATTTATTTATGACCATAATTTTTGTTCTTTTCAAGCATGCTATTTGACGAGTTTTGCCACGGCAAGCACCACTCACATTTTCTTCAGGAAATGTACCTATCTAGTTATTATTATTATTATTATTCTTCTCCTTGAGCCCCAATAGCTCAAAAAGTCACTGGTCAAAAATTTTCTAAATTGGCACATTGATACTCCATGCCAACGGGTACCCCCAAACCAAGAATGGCCCACATTCGCCCATAGGTGGCGCTACAGGCCACGCCCAAAAAAACAAAATTCAAAGTGATACAATTTCCACGCCATTTGTCCAAATCTTCTGAAATTTGGTGTACATGCCTCATTCCTCATGGGGAACAAAAAAGCCTCAAGAACCCATAACTTCCGCCATGATGGATTTTCCCGTACGTTGAAAATTTGCGAAAACCTACAAAACTCTTCTTCTCCTGAACCGTAGCTCCAATTGACTTGAAATTTGGTACACATGTGTAGAATGGACATCCTTGAAAACGTTACTTAGGAAAAATGAATACGATACAAAATGGCTGAAAGGGGCGTGTTTATGTAAATGTCCAAATTTTAACAATATATACGTGTCAATAAATCAAATGTAATTTTGACTGATGGTTTTTCAAACCTAACATGCTTAAAGATGACATCACTCTGAAGTACTGTGCAAAGAATGGCCATGCCAAAATTCCCATTTTCTGGTCAAAAATGTTCTAATTTGGTAAATTAATAGTACAGGCCAACAGGAATCCACAAACCAAGAATGACCGACATACGCCACTAGGGGGCACTACAGGACAAGCCAAAATTCCCATTTTCTGGTCAAAAATGTTCTAATTCGGTACAAGAATAGTACAGGCCAACAGGAATCCACAAACCAAGAATGACCGACATTCGCCACTAGGGGGCACTACAGGACAAGCCAAAATTCCCATTTTCTGGTCAAAAATTTTCTAATTTGGTACTTTGATACTACAGGCCAACAGGAACCCACATACCAAGTGTGGCCCACATTCGCCCTTAGGGGGCGCTACAGGCTACTCCAAAATTTCGTTTTCTGGTCAAAAACGTTCTAATTTGGTACATTGATACTGCAGGTCAACAGGAACCCTCAAACCAAGAATGACCGACATTCACCACTAGGTGGCGCTAGAGGCCAAGCCGAAATTCCCATTTTCTGGTCAAAAAAGTTATAATTTGGTACATTGATACTACAGGCCAACATGAACCCACAAACCAAGTATAGCCCACATTCAGCCATTAGGGGCGCTACATGCCACTCCCAAAATTT
>NW_026265655.1:0-6013 GCF_025860055.1 Xyrauchen texanus
GACATGGCATATGGTACATAGATGGGAACCATAAGCTCATCAGGTATATGCAGATGATAAATTGGTTACAGTGAGACTAAACACTCAACTAACACAATAGGTTAAAAGTTAGTATCATGAACACGGCTGCACAAATCTGTCCAACACAATGCTGTCAATTTCTGAGACCCACCTTCAAATAAGTTATTAATAAGCATGTTGCTACGGAGCACGGAGCCTAGTTAATAAGGATAGTTATGTTAAGAATAGCCTACAGCTGGATGGCCGAGGTTAGCACACTGTACATAGCTACTAGTCAATATCGACTGCCACCAACCCCCACCCCCCTGGCCCGCGCACCACATTTACACTGTCATTCTGAAGAAAACGCTGCATTATGTACAAAATTGCACTTTGACTGCACTCCTATATTTTTGGCAGGTTTAAGCATAGTACCCTGAATTTATTAATGTAATCTTAACACTGAATACAAATAACAGCTTCTTGTTTCATTTTTAGATGGAGAATAGTGATCCATGGTGGAATCTGTGGCTTCAGCAGGCTGGTTGTGTTTTTGCAGGCTTCAGATAATAACAGAAGTAGCACCGTGTTTGACCAGTTTGTTCAAGCCACTGCTAGGTATGGGGTACCGTCTCAAATAAGGTGAGACCATGGGGGAGAAAACAATGCTGTTTGCTTGTTCATGAACATTTACCGTGGATTAGAAAGAGGAAGAGCCATCCGGGGCAGAAGTGTCCATAACCAGCGAATTGAGAGGCTTTGGGGAGGTCTCTGGAGAGGTATGATTAATGTGTACCACCAGCTTTTCACCTGCCTTGAAAATGATTGAATCATTGACCGTACCAATGAGCTGCACTTGTGGGCACTGCATTATGTTTACCTGCCACAGATTAACCGGGACCTGGAAGTTTTCAGGGAGCAATGGAACAACCATGGCTTGTGCACTGTTGGCCACCACTCACCATATCAGATATTTGTCCAAGGATGTCTTCAGAGGCAAATGCAACCACTCACAGCCATGGCAGAGATTTTTGAATCCAACACTGCTCAAGTTGCTGCTGCTGCAGTTCCTGCTCTGAATTGGCAAGAAAGAGTAACCGTTCCTGCTAACCAATTCGGTCCAAGACCTGCACAGATGCATCAACTCCAGGATGTGGACACTCTGGCACGACTGATTGGTAGTCTAGCCATAGATACACTCCAAAGTGTAATTGACATTTTGGAACAGTATTTTTTTTTGTCCATGCCTCTGTATTGTTTCTTTGTATCTCTCTCCCACCGGAGGGACCAGTTAGTCTCTCCGTGTAAGCTAGAGGAGATACTGGTCCAAAAGGCAACAGTAGACCAGACCGCTCAACTGCTGTGGAGTGGTGAGTAATTGACCAGTTCAGCTTCAGTCTTTACCATCCTCTTGGCTATCTTCTCTGCCTCACATACTCCCATTTATAATAACAGTGGCATTTATGCTCTTACAATCCTAACCAATCTTATTTTTGGTGATGACATCAACAGTTGTATGTTTCTCTGTGTCTCGGCAAAGAGACTGGCAAGAAACTGTTGTACAATCAAGGGAAGATAACCTTATAATAGCTTCTAGTGTCCGTGTAAGCATTATTTCTAATTAACTTGTGGTGTCTCTCTCTCAGGACTGCACTCTAATATAATGAATCCCCTGGGGAAAGGGAGGGTTAGATGCTGTGATAACACCAGTAAACCAAACTTCATAGAACTCAACTCAAACTTTATGTCCCTGACACCTTTTAATTTCTTTGCAGTTCATCGGTGTGTTTTTGTCAATGTAGTTACTAGGTCAGTTGTAGAACACAGGGCCTCCTCCAGCTGATCGAGAAGATCTCTTCTCTCCCATCTGTCAGTATGAAATGTGACTGGGCTGCAAGACAAATTGACTAAACTGACCGCAAGTGTCTGATTGCAGGTGGGAGAAACTCTAGGTTTAGAGACAAAAGTGAGTGGAGCTTATTAACTTTACATCCTATAAATGTAGCTAATGTTACGTAGCATTATTAGTGACTCCTTTTGCTGCTGATGCTGCTATTATTAGTGTAGATGCAGATACATGTTGAACTATGCACTTTACAATGCTGCAACCACACAACGTTCACTTCGCCTTCGTTTTTTTTTTTTTTTTTGTCTGTCTCATCTAGCGTAGTTATTGTGTTGTGTGGAGTCTTGAAAGTTGATTATTTTGTGATCTTGTTTTTAGCACCATGGACCTTGAGAAACAACATTTTGTTAATGCATGTACTCTGTATATTGATAAATGACAATAAACCAACTTTACCTAGTAGCCAAAGATGTACTGTTAGCTTTCCATTTCAGTATTCAGACCTGAGTCTGCAGCCCAGGGGAGATGTTTGGGGGACACTCTGACCTACACTGTACATTTACTGCCACACTGACAACTTATTGCTCATATTTTCCTCTGCTGCTCTTGCTTTCAGTCATTTTCTGCTGCCTGTCACATAGGTGTCCTTTTGAAGAATGAGAGGGAGCTAGCCAATTGTTGAATGTTACTTGCCCGCACAGTGTGCGAGTGAAAATCATTAGTTGCTTTTTTTTTTATATATATACAGTCTGTTAGTTGCACTTTGATAATAATCGCGTTAAAATTCAGAAGCGGCGATGTGCCGAATAGGGGGAACACTGGTTTATGTTATGTGCACACCGCCAACTGTCTGGCGCTGCACTGCCGCACTTCAGAGTTCTGTCGACATTAAGTTACAAATTAACATTTAGGAAATCGATACGTGAATGGATTCAGAATCATCCACTTCCGCATCGCAATGCATCCAAGTATTGATTTATTTACTTAATCCCCCCCCCCCCCCCCTTCTAACCACAGGGGTATTGATAAACATTTATTTTTCTCCTGTAGACCGCTGTTTGTAATGTCCAGTGCACGGAGAGAACTTTGCAGTGGGAGAGCCAGTCAGACAGCTACCCTGTTACCACTTTCATTCAGAATGGCTGGAAATGGTGAGTCATAACAAAGTGAGTTGAGCTTTTGTAAAATAAACTCCCAAAACAGATCCTTAATGACATTTAGTACTTTATATGATATGCACAGTGCTCATTCAGGTATTAGGACCTAAAGGACATGTACTCATGTTGCGAACATGTAATTATGATTTGTCCTCCGTCACCTGGATTGAGGCGAGTAACTGGGCCACCACAATGACCTACTTGGTGGGAATTGGGCATTCCAACTTGGGGAGAAAGGGTGATATAAAATATATATATATATATATATATTTTTAATTTCCATTATTTTCAACATTTCAGGTGATAAAGCTGCCAAATAATCACAGATGCAAAAATATGAACAGAACTTCAACTAGAAGATCATTATTTTACTCAATCTGATGTGTTTGTTGAACTTTGAGTGATACTGTAGCAATTATTAAACTGCAACAACACAAATCTGTCACAGAAATGCAGTTTTCCTGTGTCGTGACTGGACTGATTTTATTTATCACATTGGAGAACATAAAAAGTTGAATTGGCAGGTAAAGTGGTAATTATATTACGGACAAGACGTTGCTGTTACGTAATTCACAGAATTACCCAAATATTACGTAACGGGACCATCCCGGGAATCTTGCAACATTAGGAGCACATAAAGATGACGTTGTAAATTGGTCATATAATGGTAATGATATTACGAGCCTGAGATGTTGCAGTTATGTTGCCTATTATTAAATCATAAAATGGCCAAAGAGGATGAACAAATTACAGAACTGGTACTTTGTGTGTTAGCAGAGATATTACCATTTTACCTTATAAGTTTGATTTACTGTAGTTAAGAATTAAATTATTGTACAATTGTATCATGTAGAAACTTTATTGTCCAGAATATTTTATCTTTGATAATAAATAATGTAATAAACAGCTTTTTTATCGATTGACTTCATACAAAGTGCAGTAAACATGAAGCTAAATCAATATTTGGTGTGACCAGACTTTACCTTTAAAACCACAAATTCTCCTAAATACACTTGCACAAAGTTTCTCTTGCACAGTGAGATTCATCTGACTGCAGTTTTTATTCCTCTATGCTAATTTATAAAGGAGTCGACGCGTCCTCTGATTGCGTGTCTTCATGGATCAAACCCACTGAATGATTTCATTGGTCAGCTCTTAGATTGACGGGAGGAAAGAGCCAATCAAAAGCTTTGTCATGAAATGGAAGTTCCGCCCATCGCCTCATGTTTCAAACTGACGATCAGATTCACTTTCCTTTGTTCTCCGGCAAAACTACAGTTTAAACATCAATATTTAGTGAGAGAAGATGTGACTCTTAAAAGCGCGTTTAATTCCTCCAGAATAAAGTCGTTTATCCTCTGAATCCGTTCAGAGTTCGTCTCTGTCGTTTCAGCGCGTACACAACGTCCATGACAGTGACGTCTTTCTCTTGACGTGTCAGTGTAGGTGACGTCATCACGCATAACAATAAGATTGTTTGAGATAAGCAAAATCTGCGCAGAACCGATCACCGGTGATCAGCGCGTAATGCATGCCGGTTAGAAATGTGTCCGAGAGCGGTCCGCCTTGCTCTGATGTCATGCTGACGTATGTCAAAAAACACTCGCGAGCGCAAGGCGCACGTGTCGGATTCTGCAGTCGCGCGCAGTTGCTCTCCACCGACTGCGCTAATCAAAAGCATGATGGGAAACGACTTGCTGACGACACAACTTAATGCTCATTGGCTGCGATTGTCAGCTGATATTTTTTTCCCTTAATTCTAAGAAGTCCATTACCTATAGCCTAATACTATTTACTTTTTCTATAGTACTTCATTAGTAATTAGTACATGTGCTTTATTTATCCTTTTATTTTTATTTTCTTGGTTTTAAGTCCTGTTTGTTGTAATTTTCTCTTTATTGTATTGTATGCTTGTGTTAATTTTGTACATTGACATTTTTGTACCACATTATTCCATTAAATAAATTAGTCAATCCATCAATACATGCATACATACATACATCTAATGTGACGGTTTTACAATTAGGCCTCATGTTTGTGTGTTTTTAACTGATATCTTTATCTGGGTATGTCTTATTCCTGGAGTGCAGTAAACCCACACATGCATGCTAATTTCTTAATTTAGAATGTGTTTTTGTTTCATATTATTTTTGAATAATAATTTGCTGTACACACTTTTCCTAATCATTAAACATGAAATTCAAACTTACATTAAGGTGACAAACAATTGTGTAATATATTTATATAGAATATTTTTCATGTAAAAAGGGGATATTTCACCCAAATATTTTTTTTTTCTTTGGGTAAACTATCCCTTAAGTAGGATACACATCATTAGGTTAATCAGCTGTGCCATATCCCACTCTGAAATGTTTAACCCATAATTAGGGATAACAATGTAAACAGCATCTGTATGCTCATCATTTCTCATTATGGCTTTGATTATAAAAGGCACCCACAAAGTTAACAATTCTAGCAAGATGGAGAATGTGTTATTAACACTATCAGACTCCCAGGGAGCAATAACATTAACAGTAAGCAAAGAAATTGCTGAGACAATAAAGAATGGTGAGGGAAGAAAATAATGATAATTGGTTGCTTGATGATGTCATGGAATTAATTTTATTTTATTGATTGAAATTCCTTTTTACAGATAAAAAATATGCAGCATATATAATGCAGAATATATAAAGTGAGAAATGCAGAACAGAAACAATGTAAGGCATTTTAAGTAATGAGCACTGTTCACCTTCGGTGATTCTCCACATCATAACCATCTTCGTGTAAAAACAGTGGTATTTCAATTGCATCCACTTCGTCTGCGATAAAGAACGCGAACGCGATCTCTTCCATTGCTGACGTTTGCAGTCCACAACACAGCGAGATTCAGGAAGTGTCCGGCTTGCCTGCACTTTTTTCACTCCTCTCCTCACTGCAGCCGCCTACTCTCACCTACATTTCAGGCGAGGCAAGGCGCATCTCAAACAAGCCTATTCTCCAGAAACACCTT
>NW_026265656.1:0-6000 GCF_025860055.1 Xyrauchen texanus
GACTGGGGGAGTAGAGCGCACATCTTCACCTCAGGGGAGGGGTAAGGTGCTATGCGCAAGCGATACACCCGGCCAGCTGTTGTCACCGTATTACCGAATTCTACATGTTCAGACCTTTCAAAACACGGGAAGAAACGGGCTCTACCCGGAGATTGTAAGACCTCACGAAGGTATTGTTTGTTGCCCAGCCCGCACACGAGGATGCCACACTCCGTGTAGAGTGTGCTCGAACCCAGAAGGCCAACACAATGGCGTCCACAATCTCCAGGCAAGCCTCAGTTGGAGACAGCATTCCCTTTCCATTGTCCACCAAGCAGACAAAGAGCTGCTCAGAGAGTCTAAAGCTTTGTGTTTGATCCAAGCAGGTGCACAAAGCACGCACCGGACACAGCAACACTAAGGCTGGGTCTGCCTCCCTTCACTACCTGAACCCTAAAGAAAGGGGTCGTGGGAACCTTGGGCACATAGCCCGGTCAGGGTTTCATTAAGTTGGCTTGTGAAAGCCAACTTACTGAAATCCTATTTAAACTTATTATTATTATTAGTGGTGCTTGCAAAGCATCACTATTGTAATCTCACATACTTATTAGTGGTGCTTGCAAAGCATCACTATTGTAATCTCACATACTTATTATTAGTGGTGCTTGCAAAGCATCACTATTGTAATCCCACATACTTATTAGAGGTGCTTGCAAAGCATCACTATTGTAATCTCACATACTTATTATTAGTGGTGCTTGCAAAGCATCACTATTGTAATCTCACATACTTATTAGTGGTGCTTGCAAAGCATCACTATTGTAATCTCTCATACTTATTAGTGGTGCTTGCAAAGCATCACTATTGTAATCTCACATACTTATTATTAGTGGTGCTTGCAAAGCATCACTATTGTAATCTCACATACTTATTGGTGGTGCTTGCAAAGCATCACTATTGTAATCTCACATACTTATTATTAGTGGTGCTTGCAAAGCATCACTATTGTAATCCCACATACTTATTAGAGGTGCTTGCAAAGCATCACTATTGTAAT
Source organism: Xyrauchen texanus (assembly GCF_025860055.1). Lineage (NCBI taxonomy): Eukaryota > Metazoa > Chordata > Actinopteri > Cypriniformes > Catostomidae > Xyrauchen > Xyrauchen texanus. The sequence goes on from NW_026265656.1 coordinate 1,037, forward strand.
CTCACATACTTATTATTAGTGGTGCTTGCAAAGCATCACTATTGTAATCTCACATACTTATTGGTGGTGCTTGCAAAGCATCACTATTGTAATGTCTCATACTTATTAGTGGTGCTTGCAAAGCATCACTATTGTAATCCCACATACGTATTATTAGTGGTGCTTGCAAAGCATCACTATTGTAATCCCACATACTTATTATTAGTGGTGCTTGCAAAGCATCACTATTGTAATCTCACATACTTATTATTTTTTTTATTAGTGGTGCTTGCAAAGCAAGCTTATATGTATGCCTATGTATACCTGCCTATCTATCTATCTATCTATCTATCTATCTATCTATCTATCTATCTATCTATCTATCTATCTATCTATCTATCTATCTATCTATCTATCTATCTATCTATCTATCTATCTATCTATCTATCTATCTATCTATCTCTCTATCTAACTATCTATCTGAGTGTCTATCTATCTATCTATCTAGCAACTAAGTTAAACTACTTTAAATTACAAACTACTTTAAACTTTAAACTAATTTAAACTACAAACTAATTTAAACTTTAAACTCGTTTAAACTATAAACTACTTTAAACTTCAAACTACTTTAAACTATAAACGACTTTAAAGGACTTTAAACTAATTTAAACTAATTTAAACTAATTTAAACTTCAAACTACTTTAAACTTCTTCAAACTTTCTGGTCCAAACTTTCACAAGCCAACTTAAAGTTTGTTTCGTTAAGTTGGCTTGTGAGAGCCAACTTACTGAAATCCTATTTAAACTTATTAAGTTGGCTTGTGAGAGCCAACTTACTGAAATTCTATTTAAACTTATTATTATTATTAAGTTGGCTTGTGAAAGCCAACTTACTGAAATCCTATTTAAACTTATTATTATTATTATTAAGTTGGCTTGTGAAAGCCAACTTACTGAAATCCTATTTAAACTTATTAGTGGTGCTTGCAAAGCATCACTATTGTAATCTCACATACTTATTAGTGGTGCTTGCAAAGCATCACTATTGTAATCTCACATACTTATTATTAGTGGTGCTTGCAAAGCATCACTATTGTAATCTCACATACTTATTATTTTTTTTATTAGTGGTGCTTGCAAAGCATCACTATTGTAATCTCACATACTTATTATACTTTTTATTTTTAGTGGTGCTTGCAAAGCATCACTATTGTAATCTCACATACTTATTATACTTTTTATTTTTATTTTTATTATATCTCTTAACAAAACTTCGGCACCTAACTCGTCCCAGCACCGCTTGGCGTAGACCCACCTAATGAGGTATCAAATCGAACGGCCTATTGAGGACACGTGTGCTATGACTTTTATAAGTTTATCGGGTACGGTATTTGCCCCAGGGGCAAAAAAGCGGCCGAAAAATCCCATAGACTTAACATTGAGACAAACTTTGACGCGTCACAGCTCCAAGCTTAGGATTTCGTGAGAAACGTGTGATTTGCCACATTTGAAGAGGCTGGCAGGCTCTGTAAGAGCATACCTCAATATGGGGTAAAAGTTGCACTCCTGGGGGCAGGAGCTGCCCAAAAATGCCCCAATTGACTTATAATGGTGTAGGACGGCCCATGAAATGAAAAGGCATAGGGATTTGTATTGAACATAGCTCTGGATCACAGTGTCATAGAGACGAGGGGTGGGCTCATTTTACTCAGACAACCAATCAGTCTCTCTGGATCATTGTGAAGCTATCAAGCCACGCCCTAGCAACCATTAAGAGCACCTTAGCAACAAGTCCCATAGACTTCTATTGAAAAAGATCAAAGGGATATCTCCGGATAGAAGTGTCATAGAAACACAAGGGTGGTCTCGCTTCACTCGGGACAGCAAACAGCCAATCATGCATCACTTCAACACTTCCTAGCCCCTCCCTAGCAACCATTGTCGAGCACCTTAACAACCAAAATCCATAGAGGGATATCTTCCATTCTGAATGTCACAGAGGCATGGGAGTTGGTTTATATCATTCATACTGACAAGCAGCCTTTGGAGATTCATGATTGGCAGCTGCCAAGCCACTCCCTAGCAACTACACAGAGTACCCTAGCAACCGCTTAGCAGTAACTATATCTCTGCACCAGAAAATCAGAGAGACTTCTGGGTTGATTTATTTCAATCAGGATGGCAAGGAGACTTGATAAGTATCACTATGTTAACTGCCTAGCAACCAGATGGGGTTACCCTAGCAACCGAGTAACAAATCACATATCTCTGCATCAGAAAAACGTAGAGACTTCCGGGTTGACTTATTTCAATCAGGATGGCAAGGACACTTCATTAGTATCACTATGGTAACTGCCTAGCAACCAGATGGGCTTACCCTAGCAACCGAGTAACAAATCACATATCTCTGCATCACAAAAACATAGAGACTTCCGGGTTGACTTACTTCAATCAGGATGGCAAGGAGACTTCATTAGTATCACTATGGTAACTGCCTAGCAACCAGATGGGCTTACCCTAGCAACCGAGTAACAAATCACATATCTCTGCATCAGAAAAACGTAGAGACTTCCGGGTTGACTTATTTCAATAAGGATGGCAAGGACACTTGATTAGTATCACTATGGTATCTGCCTAGCAACCAGATGGGGTTACCCTAGCAACCGAGTAAAAAATCACATATCTCTGCATCACAAAAACATAGAGACTTCGGGTTGACTTATTTCAATCAGGATGGCAAGGAGACTTCATTAGTATCACTATGGTAACTGCCTAGCAACCAGATGGGCTTACCCTAGCAACCGTGTAACAAATCACATATCTCTGCATCAGAAAAACGTAGAGACTTCCGGGTTGACTTATTTCAATAAGGATGGCAAGGACACTTGATTAGTATCACTATGGTATCTGCCTAGCAACCAGATGGGGTTACCCTAGCAACCGAGTAAAAATCACATATCTCTGCATCACAAAAACATAGAGACTTCCGGGTTGATTTATTTTAATCAGCATGGCCAGGAGACTTGATTAGTATCACTATGGTAACTGCCTAGCAACCAGATGGAGTTACCCTAGCAACCGAGCAACATATCACATATCTCTGCACCAGAACACACTACAGACTTCCGGGTTGACTTATTTCACTCAGGATGGAAAGGAGCCATGTATTGTATTACCTTGGTAACTGCATAGCAACCACACGGGCTTACCCTAGCAACCGAGTAACAAATCACATATTTCTGCACCAGAAAATCGTACAGACTTCTGGGTTGATTTATTTATGACCATAATTTTTGTTCTTTTCCAGTTACAACATGCTGTTTGACGAGTTTTGCCACGGCAAGCACCACTCACATTTTCTTCAGGAAATGTACCTATCTAGTTTTTATTAGTGGTGCTTGCAAAGCATCACTATTGTAATCTCACATACTTATTAGTGGTGCTTGCAAAGCATCACTATTGTAATCTCACATACTTATTAGTGGTGCTTGCAAAGCATCACTATTGTAATCTCACATACTTATTATACTTTTTATTTTTAGTGGTGCTTGCAAAGCATCACTATTGTAATCTCACATACTTATTATTAGTGGTGCTTGCAAAGCATCACTATTGTAATCTCACATACTTATTATTTTTTTTATTAGTGGTGCTTGCAAAGCATCACTATTGTAATCTCACATACTTATTATACTTTTTATTTTTAGTGGTGCTTGCAAAGCATCACTATTGTAATCTCACATACTTATTATACTTTTTATTTTTATTTTTATTATATCTCTTAACAAAACTTCGGCACCTAACTCGTCCCAAGCACCGCTTGCGTGAGACCCACCTAATGAGGTATCAAATCGAACGGCCTATTGAGGACACGTGTGCTATGACTTTTATGTTTATCGGGTACGGTATTTGCCCCAGGGGCAAAAAAGCGCCGAAAAATCCCATAGACTTAACATTGAGACAAACTTTGACGCGCCACAGCTCCAAGCTTAGGATTTCAGAGAAACGCGTGATTTGCCACATTTGAAGAGGCTGGCAGGCTCTGTAAGAGCATACCTCAATATGGGGTAAAAGTTGCACCCCTGGGGGCAGGAGCTGCCCAAAAATGCCCCAATTGACTTATAATGGTGTAGGACGGCCCATGAAATGAAAAGGCATAGGGATTTGTATTGAACATAGCTCTGGATCACAGTGTCATAGAGACGAGGGGTGGGCTCATTTTACTCAGACAACCAATCAGTCTCTCTGGATCATTGTGAAGCTATCAAGCCACGCCCTAGCAACCATTAAGAGCACCTTAGCAACAAGTCCCATAGACTTCTATTGAAAAAGATCAAAGGGATATCTCCGGATAGAAGTGTCATAGAAACACAAGGGTGGTCTCGCTTGACTCGGACAGCAAACAGCCAATCATGCATCACTTCAACACTTCCTAGCCCCTCCCTAGCAACCATTGTCGAGCACCTTAACAACCAAAATCCATAGAGGGATATCTTCCATTCTGAATGTCACAGAGGCATGGGAGTTGGTTTATATCATTCATACTGACAAGCAGCCTTTGGAGATTCATGATTGGCAGCTGCCAAGCCACTCCCTAGCAACTACACAGAGTACCCTAGCAACCGCTTAGCAGTAACTATATCTCTGCACCAGAAAATCAGAGAGACTTCTGGGTTGATTTATTTCAATCAGGATGGCAAGGAGACTTGATAAGTATCACTATGTTAACTGCCTAGCAACCAGATGGGGTTACCCTAGCAACCGAAGTAACAAATCACATATCTCTGCATCAGAAAAACGTAGAGACTTCCGGGTTGACTTATTTCAATCAGGATGGCAAGGACACTTCATTAGTATCACTATGGTAACTGCCTAGCAACCAGATGGGCTTACCCTAGCAACCGAGTAACAAATCACATATCTCTGCATCACAAAAACATAGAGACTTCCGGGTTGACTTACTTCAATCAGGATGGCAAGGAGAC
>NW_026265657.1:0-6000 GCF_025860055.1 Xyrauchen texanus
GTGATGCATGATTGGCTGTTTGCTGTCCCGAGTCAAACGAGACCACCCTTGTGTTTCTATGACACTTCTATCCGGAGATATCCCTTTGATCTTTTTCAATAGAAGTCTATGGGACTTGTTGCTAAGGTGCTCTTAATGGTTGCTAGGGCGTGGCTTGATAGCTTCACAATGATCCAGAGAGACTGATTGGTTGTCTGAGTAAAATGAGCCCACCCCCTCGTCTCTATGACACTGTGATCCAGAGCTATGTTCAATACAAATCCCTATGCCTTTTCATTTCATGGGCCGCCCTACACCATTATAAGTCAATTGGGGCATTTTTGGGCAGCTCCTGCCCCCAGGGGTGCAACTTTTACCCCATATTGAGGTATGCTCTTACAGAGCCTGCCAGCCTCTTCAAATGTGGCAAATCACACGCTTCTACTAAATCCTCGCTTGGAGCTGTGACGCGTCAAAGTTTGTCTCAATGTTAAGTCTATGGGATTTTTCGGCCGCTTTTTGCCCCTGGGGCAAATACCGCACTCGATCGCTTATAAAAGTCATAGCACACGTGTCCTCAATAGGTCGCTCGATTTGATACCTCATTCGTGGGTCTACGCCAAACGGTGCGGGATGAGTTAGGTGTCAAGTTTTGTTAAGAGATATAAAAATAAAAATAAAAATAAAAATAAAAATAATAAGTATGTGAGATTACAATAGTGATGCTTTGCAAGCACCACTAACTAGATAGGTACATTTCCTGAAGAAAATGTGAGTGGTGCTTGCCGTGGCAAAACTCGTCAAATAGCATGCTTGAAAAGAACAAAAATTATGGTCATAAATAGATCAACCCAGAAGTCTGTACGATTTTCTGGTGCAGAAATATGTGATTTGTTACTAGGTTGCTAGGGTAAGCCCATGTGGTTGCTATGCAGTTAGCAAGGTAATACAATACATGGCTCCTTTCCATCCTGAGTGAAATAAGTCAACCCGAAGTCTGTACTGTTTTCTGGTGCAGAGATATGATGATTTGTTACTGGGTTGCTAGGGTAACCCCATCTGGTTGCTAGGCAGTTACCATAGTGATACTAATGAAGTCTCCTTGCCATCCTGGTTGAAATAAATCAACCCAGAAGTCTGTACTGATTTTCTGGTGCAGAAATATGTGATTTGTTACTCGGTTGCTAGGGTACCTGTGTAGTTGCTAGGGAGTGGCTTGGCAGCTGCCAATCATGAAATTCCAAAGGCTGCTTGTCAGTATGAATGATATAAACCAACTCCCATGCCTCTGTGACATTCAGAATGGAAGATATCCCTCTATGGATTTTGGTTGCTAAGGTGCTCGACAATGGTTGCTAGGGTGGGGCTAGGAAGTGTTGAGGTGATTCATGATTGGCTGTTTGCTGTCCCGAGTCAAACGACACCACCCTTGTGTTTGTATGACACTTCCATCCGGAGATATCCCTTTGATCTCTTTCATTAGAAGTCTATGGGACTTGTTGCTAAGGTGCTCTAAATGGTTGCTAGGGCGTGGCTTGATAGCTTTGCAATGATCCTGAGAGACTGATTGGTCGTCTGAGTAAAATGAGGCCAGGCCCCTTGTCTCTATGACACTGTGATCCAGAGCTATGTTTAATACAAAACATCCTCTATTTCATGGGCCGTCCTACACCATTGTAAGTCAATGGGGGCAACTTTGGGCAGCTCCTGCCCCCAGGGTGCAACTTTTACCCCATATTGAGGTTTGCTCTTACAGAGCCTGCCAGCCTCTTCAAATGTGGCAAATCACACGCTTTCTGCGAAATCCTCGCTCGGAGCTGTGAAGCGTCAAAATTTGTCTCAATGTTAAGTCTATGGGATTTTTCGGCCGCTTTTTGCCCCTGGGGCAAATACCGCACTCCGATCGCTTATAAAAGTCATAGCACACGTGTCCTCAATAGGCCGTTCGATTTGACACCTCATTCGTGGGTCTACGCCAAACGGTGCGGGACGAGTTAGGTGCCGAAGTTTTGTACGGAGATAGATGTGAGATTACAATAGTGATGCTTTGCAAGCACCACTAAAAAGAAGAAAAATAAAAATAAAAATAAGTATGTGAGATTACAATAGTGATGCTTTGCAAGCACCACTAATAAGTATGTGAGATTACAATAGTGATGCTTTGCAAGCACCACTAAAAATAAAAAGTATAATAAGTATGTGAGATTACAATAGTGATGCTTTGCAAGCACCACTAATAAGTATGTGAGATTACAATAGTGATGCTTTGCAAGCACCACTAATAATAAGTATGTGAGATTACAATAGTGATGCTTTGCAAGCACCACTAATAATAAGTATGTGAGATTACAATAGTGATGCTTTGCAAGCACCACTAATAAAAATAAAAATAATAAGTATGTGAGATTACAATAGTGATGCTTTGCAAGCACCACTAATAAGAAAAATAAGTATGTGAGATTACAATAGTGATGCTTTGCAAGCACCACTAATAAGAAAAATAAGTATGTGAGATTACAACAGTGATGCTTGGCAAGCACCACTAATAAGAAAAACTAGATAGGTACATTTCCAATAAGTATGTGAGATTACAATAGTGATGCTTTGCAAGCACCACTAATAAGAAAAATAAGTATGTGAGATTACAACAGTGATGCTTGGCAAGCACCACTAATAAGAAAAATAAGTATGTGAGATTACAACAGTGATGCTTGGCAAGCACCACTAATAAGTACAGGTGAAACTCGAAAAATTAGAATATCGTGCAAAAGTTCATTAATTTCAGTAATTCAACTTAAAAGGTGAAACTAATATATTATATAGACTCATTACAAGCAAAGTAAGATATTTCAAGGCTTTATTTGATATAATTTGGATGATTATGGCCTACAGCTTATGAAAACCCCAAATTCAGAATCTCAGAAAATTAGAATATTACATGAAATCAATAAAAAAAAGGATTTTAAATACAGAAATGTCGGCCCTCTGAAAAGTATAATCATGCATATGTACTCAGTACTTGGTTTGGGCCCCTTTGCATTAATTACTGCCTCAATGCGGCGTGGCATGGATGCTATCAGTCTGTGGCACTGCTGAGGTGTTATGGAAGACCAAGATGCTTCAATAGCGGCCTTCAGCTCTTCTGCATTGTTTGGTCTCATGTCTCTCATCTTTCTCTTAGTAATGCCCCATAGATTCTCTATGGGGTTCAGGTCAGGTGAGTTTGCTGGCCAATCAAGCACAGTAATACCATGGTCATTGAACCAGGTTTTGGTACTTTTGGCAGTGTGGGCAGGTGCCAAGTCCTGCTGGAAAATGAAGTCAGCATCTCCATAAAGCTTGTCTGCTGAAGGAAGCATGAAGTGCTCTAAAATGTCCCGGTAGACGGCTGCGTTGACTCTGGACTTAATAAAGCACAGTGGACCAACACCAGCCGATGACATGGCTCCCCAAACCAACACAGACTGTGAAACTTCACACTGGACTTCAAGTATCTTGGATTGTGTGCCTCTACATTCTTCCTCCAGACTCTGGGACCTTGGTTTCCAAATGACATGCAAAATTTGCTCTCATCAGAAAAGAGGACTTTGGACCACTGAGCAACAGACCAGTTCTTTTTTTCTTTAGCCCAGGTAAGACGTTTGACATTTGAAGCCCATGTCCAGGACCCGTCTGTGTGTGGTGGCTCTTGATGCAGTAACTCCAGCCTCAGTCCACTCCTTGTGAAGCTCCCCACACATTTGAATGGCCTTTTCCTGACAATCCTCTCCAGGCTACGGTCATCCCTGCTGCTTGTGCACCTTTTTCTTCCACACTTTTCCCTTCCACTTAACTTTCTATTAATGTGCTTTGATACAGCACTTTGAGAACATCCAACTTCTTTTGCAATTACCTTTTGAGGCTTTCCCTCCTTGTGGAGGGTGTCAATGATGGTTTTCTGCACAACTGTCAGGTCAGCAGTCTTCCCCATGATTGTGAATTCAACTGAACCAGACTGAGAGACCATTTAAAGGCTCAGGAACCCTTTGCAGGTGTTTAGCTGATTAGAGTGTGACACTTTGAGCCTACAATACTGAACCTTTTCACAATATTCTAATTTTCTGAGATTCTGAATTTGGGGTTTTTATAAGCTGTAAGCCATAATCATCAAAATTATATCAAATAAAGGCTTGAAATATTTTACTTTGCTTGTAATGAGTCTATATAATATATTAGTTTCACCTTTTAAGTTGAATTACTGAAATTAATGAACTTTTGCACGATATTCTAATTTTTCGAGTTTCACCTGTATGTGAGATTACAATAGTGATGCTTTGCAAGCACCACTAATAAAAATAAAAATAAAAATAATAAGTATGTGAGATTACAATAGTGATGCTTTGCAAGCACCACTAATAATAAGTATGCGAGATTACAATAGTGATGCTTTGCAAGCACCACTAATAAGTATGTGAGATTACAATAGTGATGCCTTGCCTTGGCAAGCACCACTAATAAGTATGTGAGATTACAATAGTGATGTTTTGCAAGCACCACTAATAAGTATGTGAGATTACAATAGTGATGCTTTGCAAGCACCACTAATAAGTATGTGAGATTACAATAGTGATGTTTTGCAAGCACCACTAATAAGTATGTGAGATTACAATAGTGATGCTTTGCAAGCACCACTAATAAGTATGTGAGATTACAATAGTGATGCTTTGCAAGCACCACTAATAATAAGTATGTGAGATTACAATAGTGATGCTTTGCAAGCACCACTAATAAGTATGTGAGATTACAATAGTGATGCTTTGCAAGCACCACTAATAATAAGTATGTGAGATTACAATAGTGATGTTTTGCAAGCACCACTAATAAGTATGTGAGATTACAATAGTGATGCTTTGCAAGCACCACTAATAAAAAGAAGAATAATAAGTATGTGAGATTACAATAGTGATGCTTTGCAAGCACCACTAATAAGTATGTGAGATTACAATAGTGATGCTTTGCAAGCACCACTAATAAGTATGTGAGATTACAATAGTGATGCTTTGCAAGCACCACTAATAAGTATGTGAGATTACAATAGTGATGCTTTGCAAGCACCACTAATAATAAGTTTAAATAGGATTTCAGTAAGTTGGCTCTCACAAGCCAACTTAATAATTATGAGGAAGACTGATTGTTTCTGTACTTGCTCATTAATAGTTTTTTTCATTTCTAACAAAAAAATCTTACATAGTGTAGCATTAAGCAATTTTTATTGTATAGTGCATTGCACAATACACATAGTTTTAAAGCAGCTTTACAGAAGGCCATGCCTTATTCTCTTAATGCCCCCAGTGAGCAGCTTTATAGAAAATTATGCCTTAATGTATTTAATGTATTTAAGCCCCCAACAAACAAGCCAAATGTGACTGTGGTAAGGAAAACACTCCATGAAATGTTTAGTTAGTGGAGAAAAATAAACATTGAGAGAAATCAAACTTAACAGGTATAAGTCTCAGCAGGGGAATCACATACTATCATAGGTAAAGTGTGTTGCAAAATTCTAAATGTAAAAAGGTTAATTGCGTTAAGATGTTTTTAACATATTATTTTAAATATTTTATATTTACGTTTTCTGTGTTTCTGAGCATTTAATGGCTTTTGCATGCTCTCTGAAAGCAAAGTGTGACTTGGAATACAGACATATTTTTAAAAAGAGTGCTAGATTTTAATTATATAAGTCTTGTCTCGTTTGCATGAATGTATGGTTTTGGTTTGTTTTTATAATACTTCACAGGAAATGGTGCCTCATTTCAGGTAATGTGTCTCAGTTATTGTGGAAAAACTGGACTAGAAAGTGAATATGTGTATATACTTAAATATCTGTATTTAATGTAAAACTACAGCAAATGTTCTAGTAATGTTAACTGTTAACATATATTTATATTCAGTTATTCAGTCTTACAATGTGAATGTGACTGCAGTTTAACACACTAGATCATTTATTATATGGTTTTATTGTTTCACTGAATTTATCTCATTTAC
>NW_026265658.1:0-6000 GCF_025860055.1 Xyrauchen texanus
CAGTCTTAAGTTCAGATGTATTCAGTTGTTAAGAAAGCATGTAGTAACAATTAATTTAGGCTTTCTTTTGCAATGCATAGCTGCTTTTGAGTGATTTTAGTTCAAAGTCATGTTTAATTGCAATGATTAGAAATTTGATTAAAAATTGACTTCTAAGAGCTTTGTATTTGAGAGCTCTTTCGTGAAGTTTTCAGAGCTCACATGTTAACGTTCAGATATATTCATTAAAAATGACTGCATATTTGTTGTAAAGCATGCAAGCATGTTGTAACAATGAATTTTGGCTTGTAAGTCTTTCTTTTGCAATGAATAGCTGCTTTTGAGTGATTTTAGTGAAAAGTCATGTTTCATTGCAAAGATTAGAAATATTATGAAAAATGACTTTTAAGAGCTTTGTAAGCTTAAAAAAATGCTTTTGGGCCCTTTAGAGATGTTTCATGAAATATGCACAGTCTTATGTTCAGATGTATTCAGTTATTAAGAAAGCATGTAGTTACAATTAATTTAGGCTTTCTTTGCTTTCATTTGCAATGCATAGCTTATTTTGAGTGATTTTAGTGAAATGTCACGTTTCATTGCAAAGATTAGATATCAGAAGAAAAATGCTTTCTAAGTTTGTATAAGCTTAAAAGTTGCATTAGGATCTTTGAGAGCTGTTTTCTTTAAGTGTTCACAGTCCTATGTTAACGTTCAGATTTTGTCATTAATAATGGTTTCATATTTGTTGTAAAGCAAGCATGTTGTAACAATAAATGTTGGCTTTCTTTGCTTTCTTTTGCAATGCATTGCTGCTTTTGAGTGATTTTAGTGAAATGTCACGTATCATTGCAACTGAAACATAGTGCATAACAAAAGATGCTTTTGGGTCTTTGAGAGCTGTTTTGTGAAATTTTCACAGTCTTAAGTTCAGATGTAGTCAGTTGTTAAGAAAGCATGTAGTAACAATTAATTTAGGCTTTCTTTGCTTTCTTTTGCAATGCATAGCTGCTTTTCAGTGATTTTAGTTAAAAGTCATGTTTAATTGCAATGATTAGAAATTTGATGAAAAATGACTTCTAAGAGCTTTGTATTTGAGAGCTCTTTCTTGAAGTTTTCAGAGCTCACATGTTAACGTTCAGATATATTCATTAAAAATGACTGCATATTTGTTGTAAAGCATGCAAGCATGTTGTAACAATGAATTTTGGCTTTAAGTCTTACTTTTGCAATGAATAGCAGCTTTTGAGTGATTTTAGTGAAAAGTCACGTTTCATTGCAAAGATTAGAAATCTGATGAAAAATGCAGTCTTATGTTCAGATGTATTCAGTTGTTAAGAAAGCATGTAGTTACAATTAATTTAGGCTTTATTTGCTTTCTTTTTCAATGCATAGCTGCTTTTGAGTGATTTTAGTTAAAAGTCATGTTTAATTGCAATGATTAGAAATTTGATGAAAAATGACTTCTAAGCGCTTTGTAAGCTTAAAAAAATGCTTTTGGGCCCTTTAGAGATGTTTCATTAAAATTGCACAATCTTATGTTCAGATGTATTCTGTTGTTAAGAACGCATGTAGTTACAATTAATTTAGGCTTTCTTTGCTTTCTTTTGCAATGCATAGCTTATTTTGAGAGATTTTAGTGAAAAGTCACGTTTCATTGCAAAGAGTAGAAATCAGAAGAAAAATGCTTTGTAAGCTTAAAAGTTGCATTTGGGTCTTTGAGAGCTGTTTTCTTTAAGTGTTCACCGTCCTATGTGAACGTTCAGATTTTTTCATTAATAATGTTTTCATATTTGTTGTAAAGCATGTTGTAACAATAAATTTTTGCTTTCTTTTGCAATGCATAGCTGATTTTGAGTAATGTTAGTAAAAAGTCACGTTTCATTGCAATTGAAACATAGTGCATAACAAAAGTTGCTTTTGGGTCTTTGAGAGCTGTTTTGTGAAGTTTTCACAGCCTTAAGTTCAGATGTATTCAGTTGTTAAGAAAGCATGTAGTTACAATTAATTTAGGCTTTCTTTGCTTTGTTTTGCAATGCATAGCTGCTTTTGAGTGATTTTAGTTCAAAGTCATGTTTAATTGCAATGATTAGAAATTTGATGAAAAATGACTTCTAAGAGCTTTGTATTTGAGAACTCTTTCAAGAAGTTTTCACAGTTCTATGTTAACGTTCAGATTTATTCATTAAAAATGACTGCATAATTGTTGTAAAGCATGCAAGCATGTTGTAACAATAAATTTTTGCTTTCTTTTGCAATGAATAGCAGCTTTTGAGTGATTTTAGTGAAAAGTCACGTTTCATTGCAAAGATTAGAAATCTGATGAAAACTGCAGTCTTATGTTCAGATGTATTCAGTTGTTAAGAAAGCATGTAGTTACAATTAATTTAAGCTTTTTTCTTTTGCAATGCATAGCTGCATTTGAGTGATTTTAGTGAAAAGTCATGTTTAATTGCAATGATTAGAAATTTGATGAAAAATGACTTCTAAGGGCTTTGTAAGCTTAAAAGTTGCTTTTGGGTCTTAGAGCTTTTTCGTGAAATTTGAACAGTCCTATGTTAACGTTCAGATTTTTTCATTAATAATGACTGCATTTTTGATGTAAAGCATGCAAGCATGTTGTAACAATGAATTTTGGCTTGTAAGTTTTTCTTTTGCATTTAGTGAAATGTCACGTTTCATTTCAAAGATTAGAAATCAGATGAAAAATGCTTTCTTAGAGCTTTGTAAGCTTGAAAGTTGCATTTGGATCTTTGAGAGCTGTTTTCTTTAAGTGTTCACCGTCCTATGTGAACGTTCAGATTTTTTCATTAATAATGATTTCATATTTGTTATAAAGCATGTTGTAACAATGAATTTTTGCTTTCTTTTCTTTCTTTTGCAATGCATAGCTGATTTAGATTGATTTTAGTGAAATGTCACGTTTCATTGCAAATGAAACATAGTGCATAACAAAAGTTGCTTTTGGGTCTTTGAGAGCTGTTTTGTGAAGTTTTCACAGTTCTATGTTAACGTTCATATTTATTCATTAAAAATGACTGCATATTTGTTGAAAGCATGCAAGCATGTTGTATCAATAAATTTTGGCTTGTAAGTCTTTCTTTTGCAATGAATAGCAGCTTTTGAGTGATTTTAGTGAAAAGTCACGTTTAATTGCAATGATTAGAAATTTGATGAAAAATGACTTCTAAGGGCTTTGTAAGCTTAAAAGTTGCTTTTGGGTTTTAGAGCTTTTTCGTGAAATTTGAACAGTCCTATGTTAACGGTCAGATTTTTTCATTAATAATGTCTGCATTTTTGATGTAAAGCATACAAGCATGTTGTAACAATGAATTTTGGCTTGTAAGTTTTTCTTTTGCATTTAGTGAAATGTCACGTTTCATTTCAAAGATTAGAAATCAGATGAAAAATGCTTTCTAAGAGCTTTGTAAGCTTGAAAGTTGCATTTGGATCTTTGAGAGCTGTTTTCTTTAAGTGTTCACCGTCCTATGTGAACGTTCAGATTTTTTCATTAATAATGTTTTCATATTTGTTGTAAAGCATGTTGTAACAATGAATTTTTGCTATCTTTTTCTTTCTTTTGCAATGCATAGCTGATTTAGATTGATTTTAGTGAAATGTCACGTTTCATTGCAACTGAAACATAGTGAATAACAAAAGTTGCTTTTGGGTCTTTGAGAGCTGTTTTGTGAAGTTTTCACAGCCTTAAGTTCAGATGTATTCAGTTGTTAAGAAAGCATGTAGTTACAATTAATTTAGGCTTTCTTTGCTTTCTTTTGCAATGCATAGCTTATTTTGAGAGATTTTAGTGAAAAGTCACGTTTCATTGCAAAGATTAGAAATCAGAAGAAAAATGCTTTCTAAGAGCTTTGTAAGCTTAAAAGTTGCATTTGGGTCTTTGAGAGCTGTTTTCTTTAAGTGTTCACCGTCCTATGTGAACGTTCAGATTTTTTCATTAATAATGATTTCATATTTGTTGTAAAGCATGTTGTAACAATGAATTTTTGCTTTTTTTCTTTCTTTTGCAATGCATAGCTTATTTTGAGAGATTTTAGTGAAATGTCACGTTTCATTGCAAAGATTAGAAATCAGAAGAAAAATGCTTTCTAGAGCTTTGCAAGCTTAAAAGTTGCATTTGGGTCTTTGAGAGCTGTTTTCTTTAAGTGTTCACCGTCCTATGTGAACGTTCAGATTTTATCATTAATAATGATTTCATATTTGTTGTAAAGCATGTTGTAACAATAAATTTTTGCTTTCTTTTGCAATGCATAGCTGATTTTGAGTAATGTTAGTAAAAGTCACGTTTCATTGCAATTGAAACATAGTGCATAACAAAAGTTGCTTTTGGGTCTTTGAGAGCTGTTTTGTGAAGTTTTCACAGCCTTAAGTTCAGATGTATTCAGTTGTTAGGAAAGCATGTAGTTACAATTAATTTAGGCTTTCTTTGCTTTGTTTTGCAATGCATAGCTGCTTTTGAGTGATTTTAGTTCAAAGTCATGTTTAATTGCAATGATTAGAAATTTGATGAAAAATGACTTCTAAGAGCTTTGTATTTGAGAGCTCTTTCGTGAAGTTTTCAGAGTTCACATGTTAACGTTCAGATTTATTCATTAAAAATGACTGCATAATTGTTGTAAAGCATGCATGTTGTAACAATGAATTTTGGCTTTAAGTCTTTCTTTTGCAATGAATAGCAGCTTTTGAGTGATTTTAGTGAAAAGTCACGTTTCATTGCAAAGATTAGAAATCTGATGAAAAATGCAGTCTTATGTTCAGATGTATTCAGTTATTAAGAAAGCATGTAGTTACAATTAATTTAAGCTTTCTTTGCTTTCTTTTGCAATGCATAGCTGCATTTGAGTGATTTTAGTGAAAAGTCATGTTTAATTGCAATGATTAGAAATTTGATGAAAAATGACTTCTAAGGGCTTTGTAAGCTTAAAAGTTGCTTTTGGGTTTTAGAGCTTTTTCGTGAAATTTGAACAGTCCTATGTTAACGGTCAGATTTTTTCATTAATAATGTCTGCATTTTTGATGTAAAGCATGCAAGCATGTTGTAACAATGAATTTTGGCTTGTAAGTTTTTCTTTTGCATTTAGTGAAATGTCACGTTTCATTTCAAAGATTAGAAATCAGATGAAAAATGCTTTCTAAGAGCTTTGTAAGCTTGAAAGTTGCTTTTGGGTCTTTGAGAGCTGTTTTGTGAAGTTTTCACAGTTCTATGTTAACGTTCCTATTTATTCATTAAAAATGACTGCATATTTGTTGTAACGCATGCAAGCATGTTGTATTAATGAATTTTGGCTTGTAAGACTTTCTTTTGCAATAAATAGCTGCTTTTGAGTGATTTTAGTGAAAAGTCACGTTTCATTGCAAAGATTAGAAATCTGATGAAAAATGACTTCTAAGAGCTTTGTAAGCTTAAAAAAATGCTTTTGGGCCCTTTAGAGATGTTTCATTAAAATTGCACAGTCTTATGTTCAGATGTATTCAGTTGTTAAGAAAGCATGTAGTTACAATTAATTTAGGCTTTCTTTGCTTTCTTTTGCAATTCATAGCTTATTTTGAGAGATTTTAGTGAAAAGTCACGTTTCATTGCAAAGAGTAGAAATCAGAAGAAAAATGCTTTCTAAGAGCTTTGTAAGCTTAAAAGTTGCATTTGGGTCTTTGAGAGCTGTTTTCTTTAAGTGTTCACCGTCCTATGTGAACGTTCAGATTTTTTCATAAATAATGATTTCATATTTGTTGTAAAGCATGTTGTAACAATGAATTTTTGATATCTTTTTCTTTCTTTTGCAATGCATAGCTGATTTAGATTGATTTTAGTGAAATATCACGTATCATTGCAACTGAAACATAGTGAATAACAAAAGTTGCTTTTGGGTCTTTGAGAGCTGTTTTCTTTAAGTGTTCACCGTCCTATGTGAACGTTCAGATTTTATCATTAATAATGATTTCATATTTGTTGTAAAGCATGTTGTAACAATACATTTTTGCTTTCTTTTGCAATGCATAGCTGATTTT
>NW_026265659.1:0-5000 GCF_025860055.1 Xyrauchen texanus
CCTGAAACTAAATAATCCAGAAAGTGAATTCAGAAAGTACAGAGCACTTGACGGACTGTATTGAAAAAACTATGAATATGGACTTCCCAACGATGAATACGAGGCAAGATTCAGACAAAGAAGAGCAGCAAGCACAAAAACAAGAACCCAAGGAAGAAGAAGATCAGCAGGAAACGGCTACAGAATCTGAAGAAAGTGCAGAGGAGATAGAACAACGACAAACGAACATAGGGGAAAAGCACACTGAGGAAGAGGCAGAAGGACTTGCCGCAGTAGAGCAGGAAATCATAGAAAGTGAGACGGAAGTACATGTCACAGAAGAACAGGACCAAGAAGGTGAAGAAGGAGAAAGACAAGAAGAAAGTGATCGTCCTGCTGAAACAGATTCAGAAGCAACTGAAGGAAATGAAACATGCCAACAAGCGCAGTTGTTCGAGGAAGAGTTGTGGCACATGGAGAAAGAATGGAAGCTCAAGGAGGTACTAGTGTTGATGATGCTGTTACTAACATATTTGGGACAGGTATTGCCTCCTATACAGGGCCTACCAGACAGGCGATCAAGGAAGGCCCAGACTCTCCAGGTGAAGGACTGTCACAACGACTATGGTATGATGAATTTCCTACAATTGACATCTCAGACCTTCAATATTATTCCCCCGAATGAGCAGAGACTAGATAACATAGCACGAGAAATCAGAAAGAAGCGAATGCCTGGATCACTAAACAAAGGTGAACCCGAAAAGCAAAGAATCTGGATAAGCAATTTGGCTAAGCAGAACAAACCGAAGAATCGGGCTCAAAAGACACCTGTCAAAATAATCACCCAAAGACTGAAAAAGCAAATAAATTTAGAAAATGATATGGAACCCATAGAGTCAGCAGGAACAGAGGAACTATTACAATATGTAAATCAAAATGACTGGTATAAATGGGCCAGATATAAAGCTAAGCAAGCAAAAATGACAAACTGTGTAATGTGCTCGCCCACTCCATTGAAAAAATTTGTAGTAGTCCCAAATCAGTATGATTATAAGCATTGCGCTGAGTATTATGCCAAAAATTGTGGTAAAACAGGGAGAACAGTGTTCTGCCCAGCAGAATGTTTAGCATTATTGGGTCATCCGGAATATGATAAATATAATAAGATGATATGGTGGGGAGATGAAGGCAGAAAATTAGACAAATACGTGTGGATAATGAGAAAAAAGAAAGCCCATTATCATATAAATAAATCGTCAACTGGAGTATGAATGCTTTAACAAAACTAAAGAATGTAGGACAATTTAAGGGTAACTGTGCAGTAATATGGCATATAGATGATGAAATGTTTTTTAATAATAATGCGATTAGGTTTAGATTTAGATTGCTGTACATACATACCAAATAATATATCCCCAGAAGGACCTTTTACCCAGGCGATGAGGAAACTGCATGACCTGAGAAAGGAAGTTAAATCTAATGCAGGGAGAGATCAGCTGTTTGGGCAATGGTTTGATGACCTTTTTTGGGTCATGGAAGATTGGGCTAATGAAAATAGGTATAATGTTAGTAATAGGCTTGACCCTATTTGCTTTATTGTTTTGTTGTATTATACCCATTCTGAGATCAGTAATGACTAGAACCGTAGCTAAACAAATGGTAACTGTTTCAATGCTACCACCGGGGACAGGGCTAGAATCTAGATATTGTACCATTGGGCCAGGATTGGATGAACTTGATGAGATTTACTGAGAAGCAATCAAGAAAATAACAATGTAAGGGGAATTTTATTTTTGAACACTTTTCTCATGTTTTTGATAGTAAGGGAGACAGCAAGACTACTGTACTTTCATTTTACATAACAAAATAGGTAGCAACTCAAGAAAGGAGTTAGAGGGTGTTTTGTTTGTTATTTTTAACATGTTCCCCTATTACTCTCAATGTAACCAATTACTTATTACTTATAATGATTGATGAAGTATATCTTTAGTACAATGTATCTAATCAAATAGAAGTAGTATTACTGATGATTATGTTTAAGCATAATATAACTATGAAGTAATTGCCAAGAGAAGACATGTGAGGGAGACATTAGAAGAAAGGAGCTGACGAGCACCTCAGTGCTTGGCTGCAAGAGCAAATAGACTCAACTGGTGGTTTAAAAACCCGCTGTCTGCTCCAACACATCACCAGATAGCGCTCCAGGCTACCGGAATTGTCTGTGAGTTCCTCTGGCAACGAAGGATGAATATTACTATGTTACTTTTTCTAGTGTTTTGTTAAGCATATATATGTATACCTTCTACTTAATGGATAATCAATTGTACTCTACATCACGCAAGGCTTCACAGTTGCATGCATATGCTTATTACAAATGAGTTGATTTCAGTTTCCCACCCCCAGGAACAGTCATAGCTAGAGGACTGGGATCTTTTACTCTTTCCTAGTTAAGTGTGGAGGGAGATGTTTGGTCCCAAGTCCTGCAGAGTGCAGCCCCATAAAGATGGCATTGGATAGTGGACTGAGTAGCCTACTTTGGCTACATGATGATATGGGACAGGCTGGCTTGTGTGACTGCACTCTGGTTTGAGGGAAATAGAGTGTGAGACTTTTTTAAGTCTCAGAGGTGGGAATATATAGTATATTTTAATATTCTAGTATGTTTTTATATATCATTCAATATTTTAGTATGTTTTTATATATCAAAATACTTATATGAGTTTCCAGGCCTTTGAGTGAGCCAGGAGAGAGCATATGAGGTTACTAAAAGTGTTGATACTGCAGAGAACACAAAGAATGGTATATAACCTTGAAAAACAAGTGTATTTCTTCAAAAACAAAAAGTGTTTCTGTTAATCAATAGTACACTGATGAGAATCCTTGGTGTGCTGGTATGTATCTTTTCAAAGATACTTTTAATCAGTTATATGAATGGTGTCTTGTTTTAATAAGCTAAATGTATTATAATTTTGCAGCTGGTGTTTTCTTTCAAATAACAATGTGTATGAACAAACAAGGCTGCCCATTGAGAGAATGTGCTGAAAATGCAGGAAAAAGATAAAAAGTATTTGATGGAGACATGGCTGTTTACGCAGATGTTTCTAGGAGTTGATGTACTCTGTCCATGAACTGTAACATGAGGTCAAGTTATGAGAGGCTACCAAAGATATATGTTTCTTTTCTTTTTAATAGATAGATCGAGGGATCTCCCACCAATATTTAATTAACAAAGGACGTAGAACATATTGGTGGGAAAGAGACAAGGCAGTGACCTCATGCGTCAGAGACAGTGGGTAACAAGATAACAAAAAAGGTATATAACTGAGAACTTAGAAAAATGAGTCAGAACGGACAGCTGGCCGGTCTCATGTTTGTTGGTGTTCAATAAACTACAATTTTGGCATCTGGAACTCAAGACTCAAGAGTTTTCTTACAACTTAGAGAGATTCATCGCGATATTCCACTACAACCTCTGCTGACTGATAAAAAAAATGGACAGAGGAGCCGTCGCCAATGTAACGAGATTTTGGCTGCCCACAACTGAGACCAGTCCTGGTTTTCTTTGGCTGTTGTTGTTGTTCTTGCAACTGCTGAGCTGTTAGCTGACTCTCCACAATCTCCTTCACCATCATCACAAGTGTAGCCTGGGTCAGAGAAGCATCCAGGGAAGTACTCACCACTGGTGGATTTACAGGAGCAGGTTTCAAGGCTGTGACTGATACACTGACTGTCTCACTGCCTTCTGTCAGACGTTGCCAACAACGTCTCCAACAGCTTCTCTGGGCTGGTGTTCAAGGAGGAGCTGGTGTTCATTAGCTTGGCAAGGAGTTTCACATACCGAGAGATATGCTGCCTTGTGGTTGGATGAAGGAGACTATTGGGGTCTTTGCAAAATCTGTGCACAAGGGCAGCATAGTCAGCATCCACCTGCTTCAGCATGTCTTTCTTCCCATGGTGCTTTGCTAGAAGTCCATCAATGGCATCTCTCATGGGTTGCGTCCACCGGTCCAGTACGAAGATACGTCCACCAGTCTTAATGGGTCCTGTGCGTGCAGCACGGGGAGAGGCTGTCAGGGGCAGTGGGGAAGTGCTCAGCAGATCTGTAGAAGAGATATAAAACAATGTTAATAGTAAGTCACGTACGTATGCGAGTATGTTAGTATGTGTCTATATGAATAGTACCTCCGTGTGTGTGTGTGTGTGTGTGTGTGTGTGCGTGCGTTCGTCCATGTATGCTTGTGCGTGAGAGGGTAAAATAAATTGTTATGGAATATGAATGGGTCCAGCCGACAACAATACATGTGCCAACATGATTTACCTGTTTGTCTCTCAGATGATGTGTATTCTGTTTTTGGAGTGGCAAACCACTGTGAGGGCTCCACCAGCTCCTCTGATGGTGGGAAGGCACAGGTCTCATCACTGAGAGACACCAGGACACGTGCTACGTCCATCTCCTAAAAAGTAGGCCCAATAAGGTTAAATATCAATGACACAAATCTGAAAGTGCATGTGAATTCAAACGTAAATTAGTAAATTCAGTGCGTCTTACCTGAGAGACGTTCCCTTCAGAAGGAGTCCAAACCTCTCGCCCGTGTCTCTGGCTGACACGTGAAGTGCTGGATATTTGGCCTGCCCAGTCACCTTCGTGGATGCCATGTTGAGCTCTGCAATTAAAACATGGTCAAACACACCCCGGTAGGACCACGTCAGGCAGCTTCAGGTCCACCAGCCTCTGAAAGTTCCAGTGAACCACTCCAGTCATACCCTGGGCCTGGAACAGCTCGGTAGAGACGTTGTTGCCCATCACCCACCGAGCCTGGTGAAAGTGGAAGCCCTCCTGCTGAGAGGTTCCTCTGACGGGGATCCAGATAGGAACAGCAGCTCCTTCTCTTTTTATGTGGTTCAGCTGCAGAGAACCTCCTCCTGTTGAGGTGCAGATTTGTCTTGCAGGGAGGGGTTGTTTTTTATCATCATTGCCTCAGAGGAGGGTCCTGTCTTAAATGCCCCGATGGGCCTCTTCT
>NW_026265660.1:0-6000 GCF_025860055.1 Xyrauchen texanus
GCATTTACGCACACACGCCCCACCGAGAGCGAGAACCACATTATAGTGACCACGAGGAGGTTACCCCATGTGACTACCCTCCCTAGCAACCGGGCCAATTTGGTTGCTAAGGAGACCTGACTGACTCCAGGTGTGATAGTCAGCGTCAATACTCACTGAGATACCCAAACCCTCAATTTCGTTCTTGTTCTGAACACAAGGGGAGAAATGGTGAATAAATGTTGTGCTTTGTGATGTCACAATGGCAGTTTATGGTGACTTCAAGCTTCAAAAGAACACAAAAGTATCATTCAGAAGCCTAATTAATTATTCATGAGACTTCTGATGTATTATTGAGTGTAAATGTTCACTGACCGTTGATCTCCTGTGTGTGTTCATGATAGGACATGAGAGCAACAGTTCACGCGCGCCTCGTGACATTGTAGCGTTCAAGCGGAAACTCGTTTTGTTTATCTAAAAACAGGTCCTCAATAGAACACAGTTGCACACAAACAGAGAACAGAACTTACTAAACATGCCTGAAGAGTTTGTAGTCGAAGCATTGATTCATTTCTATGCATCAATTCTATATAATTTAAAAATTAACCCTCAAACTGCTGTCAGTGTCCGTTGACTGATGTGTAATAATGTAGTGTGTGTGTTTTGTTTGTTTGTTTGTTTGTTGTCAGCCATGTCCAGCTATCTGTTTATAGTCAAATGCCCGAGCTGCCTGAAATTGATAAGCGTTCCTACTCTTGTGGCTCATTTAACTTATTGTGACGACACAATGACCCTTTCGGTTCTCCTGATGGCCAGTCCACCCCTGATGACCCCAAACGCATCAGTCCACCGAAAAATGCCTGGTATGCCAGATTACCAGTCCTGCCCTGCTCTCGTCTATTCCAAATGATCACTTTAAATGATGCCATTAGGCTGGACCATTATTCAGGCCTGCACTGCAAAAGTACAAATCACACAGAGAGAATTAATGCACAAAGCCCACATTATATTCATCATGTAACGGTTGTTAGATAATTTTGTCATCAATGTATTTAATTTATTTGTTGATCTGCAATCCCCTCGTCTGACTCAGCTGTGAGGGAAGAAAAGAAATGACACAGACACCCAATGGTATCAAATCCTTCTTCCAATTTTATTGTTCAGCATTCTGTTATATGGTCCAGAAAACCACATTCCACTGGACCCCCACCAATGAAATAGTTCTTTACCTTATATGGGGGTGACATACATGTTTGAGCTACATGTGAAACGTGAGAGTAGAGACAAGAAACACATTCCTAAAGAACACATCCTTTGAACAAGGAGCAGCTTTGCTTTGTGATGACACAGCAAGCTACATCACCCAGAGAAGTTGTTGAGAAGCATTAATTATTTCACAGTCTCCATGTCAGTGATCGATCGACATATTACAGCAAGATCCTCCAAGTCAGTAACGACCTTTGTCAGCATTGCCGTCATGTTCAACAGTTGACGCTGAATCTCTTTCACCTTAATGGCCAAATTGAGTCCTTAGTCTGTGGCCTTGTCAGGGGTATCGGCTTGAGCATGTAAGTGTCTCTAAATGTCTCCAGAGCCCGAGGATTTTGAATTCTTTGACATATTGTCGTCATAGAACAGTTATGAAACAGGGTGTATCAAATTTCACCGGTTTATGACACAAAAAGTATTAAAACTAACAAAGTACGCAGAGCTCGCCATTAAGGTGTCCGAATCTCGCATGGCACCCCACGACTCACACACACCGCCCACCCTTGACTACGCCACTGCTTATATATTGATCTGTTTCTCACCCAAAGCAATTGTATCACTTTAGAAGACTGTATTACTTTTACTATGATCGTATGTGCTTTTTGACCTTCTGAGTTCTGATCACCAGTCACTTGCGGTCACTACGGACCTACAGAGCTGAGATATTCCTCTAAAAGCCTTAATTTGTGTTCTGCAGAAGAAAGAAAGTTTAACACATTCAGGATGGCATGAGGGTGAGTAAATGATGAGAGAAATTTCATTTTTGGGTGAACTATGCCGTTAAACTCAGGGGCTGAGTTTGGAATTGTAGACAATTAGATAATTAAAAGATTGATGTGTTAATACTGTTTTCAACAGTAGCAGTTCTAGCTTGTATGGCACCATGGGTGGATCCTGCTTACATTTTGACATCAAAAGCAAAAAAATGATCTGATGATTTTGATTATGATCATTTTGATTATTGCCTAGATACAGTATAACTACTTAATGGAAATGAACCACCTTCTGTTCCTAGAGTGGTAAAGCACATAACTGGTAATCAGAAGGTCGCTGGTTCGAACCCCGCAGCCACCACCATTGTGTCCTTGAGCAAGGCACTTAACTCCAGGTTGCTCTGGGGATTGTCCCTGTAATAAGTGCACTGTAAGTTGCTTTAAAAGCATCTGCCAAATACATAAATGTAAATGTTCCTGTTGGTTCCACACCGTCCTTTGCAATCATTGTGAAAAAATACTGCAGGTATTCTTCTTACTATTAAAAGTACTTTAACTTATAGTAAATATAATATTTAAAGAAGAGGTGACATGTAAACTACATAAAAATACTTTAGTACATCTTTTACTGATATACATATGCTTTGGTGTACATATTGGCTTCTGGGCATTTCATCATTTGTTGTGAATTGTTTTAATTAAGTTGTGTGAAGACTAGCATGTTAATTAGACTAAATGTGACCACACAAAATCTTCAGGTTAACTTTTTAGAATCAATTAGAATCACCTTATCTGTAAACGCCCAGTCTGATGAATGAAGACTGTTAATTGAACAGGGAGTGACATCGTTAATGAGCTGCACTTCATAGGATTAAAAAGGAATCCACTTGAATGATGAATTCAGTTGTGGAGTAATGGCAGAAAGTATGGGTACAGTTCATCTTTTGGCACTTTGTGTGTGGTTTTGTGCTTTCTGTCATGCTGTTCCACAGTGGAGTAATCTGCCCCAGGTGCCTCAAGATTCAGTCTTCCAGCAAAGTGGCCAACAAGGAGGGATTCCAGCCAGGAGTGGTCAATCTCTTGCATTTCAGCCAAGTGATCAACAGTTTTTAACTCCACAGCAGACTCGACGACAAGGGGGAAATCCAGTCCAGAATCCTCAAGCTTCAGTCCTCCAGCAGACTAGAGGAGGAATTTTAGCCAAGAATCCTCAAGATGTTGTGTTCCAGCCAAGTGATCGGAAGTTTTTGGCTCAACAGGCCCTGCAACAGCAAACCGCACACCAGTTTTCTCAAGCGTTTCCACCCAAGCAGCCAGTGGCACAGGCAGAGCCTCTTGACAAGTGTGCTGTAGCTGATTATGAGCAGATCCAATGTGGACCACCTGGTATCAGTGCTGCTGAGTGTGACGCTATAAACTGCTGCTTTGACGGACAGCAGTGTTACTATGGGAAAGCCGGTAAGTGTGTTGAGCCAATTGTAAGGTTGTTCGTATTCAACTGATTCTCTGAGGTAACTTGCTCTCTACCTTGAAACAGTGACCGTCCAGTGTATTAGAGATGGCCAGTTTGTGGTTGTGGTGGCTAGAGATGTTACACTGCCTTCACTAAGTCTGGATACAGTCCGTCTGTTGGGTGGAAATGACCCACCTTGTGCTCCAGTTGGGTCCACACCTTCCTTTGCCATTTACCAATTCCCTGTCACAGCTTGTGGCACAAGCATGATGGTGGGTACTGGTGCTGTTTAGACTTGTTTTGCTTGGAAAGGAGTGGATGCTAACCATGTTGCTGTTTGCAGGAGGACAATGGATATGTGGTGTATGAGAACAGAATGACTTCATCCTATGAAGTGGGGATTGGACCACTTGGTTCCATCACAAGGGACAGTCACTTTGAGTAGGTGATCTATGCTTTAGCTTAAATGCAATCTTTGACTTGTGCTACAAGCTCACTGTCTGTTGTCCAGGCTTCTCTTCCAGTGTAGGTATTCTGGCACTGCTGTTCAAGCTCTGGTTGTGGAGGTCAACACCGTTCCTCCACCTCCACCTGTAGCTGCTCCTGGACCCCTCAGAGTGGAGCTTCGCCTGGCAAATGGACAATGTGTCACAAAAGGATGTGCAGAAGGTAATGTACTGCTTCTCTATATCGCTGTCTTGAAAGTGTAACTAGGGTTTCTAAAATGTTGTCCTCCTGCAGAGGATGCTGCATACACGTCCTACTACAGTGATGCTGATTACCCAGTCACAAAAGTCCTACGACAACCTGTGTATGTTGAGGTGCACCTTTTGGAGAGGACTGACCCCAATATTGTCCTGATGCTGGGACATTGCTGGGCGACATCATCCCCTGATTCCCTCAGCCTGCCTCAGTGGGACCTTCTAGTTAATGGGTGAGTATAACCCCAGCATTTGTGTCATTGGTCTGTTTTGAGCTAGTCCTGACTGTTACTCTGCCTTCCAGATGCCCTTACCAGGATGATCGTTACCTCACCACACCGGTTCCTGTGGATGGCTCCTCTGGTCTTCAGTTCCCAACCCATTACAAGCTTTATTGTGAAGATGTTCACGTTTGTGGATCCAGCATCACTAGCTCCTCTGCAGGGAATGGTATGATTACCATCCAACTTTCAACACCCCTAAACCCTTAATGGTTCTTATGAATGCTGTGGTTAATCCCCTTCTTGCTCAGGTCTTCATCCACTGTAGTACATCGGTGTGCCATCCCTCTTCCACTGGCTCCTGTGAGCAGAGCTGCACCAGGCAAAGTAGGTGTATTACTTCACTGTGGTTTGTCCTTTTGTAAACCGCTTTTAACCTCTGCCTTCTCTTGTATTCCAGAAAGAGATGTTGGTGAGAACATTGAAGAGACTGTCGTTTCCAGTGGAGGCATTTTCATGTAAATTTAATAAAGTTACCAGACACAAACAACAGTCTGAGCTGTTTTAATGAGGTGTGGTGTATCCGCAAAAATCACCGAGGCTGCAAGCAATACCATGACCATTATATAGAAGGGTATGCAATTGTTAACCGATATGCCTATTGTCTCCGGTGTTTGAATTTGCTCCAGTGCAGAAGGGACATGCTCAAACCAAGGAGGTACTGTAAACAGTTCAAGATTTCCTCAGGATCAAGTGTACATGGAGTTCTTTGGGAGAGTTCTCTCCATGGATGTCTTTAACCTCACTACCATGAAAAGCTGAGGCTCAAAAATACACGGCATAATTTAAACTGTGGTGATAAATGCACAATTTTGCTTTGTGGTCGTCAATAGTGGTACCTTTTTAAGTGATCGCTTAAAGCTTTGACCGTTTATGGTGTACGCTTTGATTTCAAAAGGGATCGTCTTGCAGTGTTGATCTTTCTCAATCTCTGGACTAAACTTCCACTGCCAGAACCACCCTTATGCACATCTAAATTCAAATGATTGGCTAAAAAATGTCAAACTAGTTGTAGTACTGGGTTTTTCTTCAAAGTAGAAAAACTTGCTCTTAACAGCTAAAAGTTTTACTTGGAATGAACCAGTTGACATGGATCTTCCGTGAACCATTGACGCGAACCAGTGTTTTGGACATCCCACGAGAGACTGTGGAAAGCTGGTGCAAGCAAGTTTGAATCCACTCTTGGTTCAATTAATCCAAGCTTTCCCTAGTGTATGTGCTCTGAGAACTGGGTGGGAGGAGCGGCCATGTTGCCACCATAACTGATTGATGCTGTTTTTGTGCCAGATAAATGTTGAATTCATAGTAGACTTCTGTTTTGATGGTTCTATTATGAACATTTCAGTGCAGTCTGCTACAGTTGGGCAAATCTCAATAAAATGTGACTAAAATATTTAACCCTTAAATGCCTGGCATATTTCAATACATATTTGTGTCTTTAGAGCCCCATTACTATTGTCACATACAATGAGTGTATAATTTTCAAAACAATATATTGATTATATTTTTCATGACTAAGAATCAGAATGAGCTTTATTGCCAAGTATGCTTACACCTACAAAGGGTTTATGCAGCTTTAGGGATGTATGCTACTCCCAAAAGAT
>NW_026265661.1:0-6000 GCF_025860055.1 Xyrauchen texanus
GGGAACATGTGAGTGTGCATCAGCTGGTGAATCTGTGGGGAGCTGTATGGGGTGACTGTGGGCAGACTGATCGTCCCGGAATGATGACTGGCTCGCATCACTGTCCCGGCCAGTATATAAATGACTATCTGCGACCACATCATCCACATGAGTATTCTCTTCTGCGCTGGATGAACTGGGTAAGTCGACAACAACTTCATCAAGTCCAGCATTCTTTCCAGATTGCAAAATCCAATGCAATGTTTTTTCATCACTGTCAAGTAAGTCATGTGGCAGAGCATCACCATGATCAGTTCCAGCACAAACTGACAGGGAATCAGACAACAGGTCAGCATCATTGTCTCTCAACAGGAAATTAACAGGAAGGAGTAGGTTTCGGTGAACTGTTTTTTTCTTTGCCAGTGATTATGTCCTTCACACGATAGACATTGATTGCTGATCTTACTGACAACACTTCGTAAGGAATTGACTCCCATTTATCTGCATCTTTCCATTTCCCTCTTTCACCTCTGTTTGCCAACAAAACCCTGTCACCAACAGTCAATGGAGAACCTTTTACCTTGCGGTCGTAGAGCTTGGCATGACGAGCCTGTTCGGCTGAACTGTGCCTCTGAGCAACCTCTGCTGCCTCACTCAGGTCTCTTTTGAGGTGGGACACAAACTCTGAATGGGTAACGACACGATCATTCTTTAGAGCATGTTGGAACATTACATCAATCGGGAGTCTGGGGATCCTCCCAAACATGAGGTAAAAGGGTGCGAAACCTGTTGTTTCGTGGACAGTGCAATTATAACAGAATGTCAGCACTCTTAATGACTGGGGCCACTTTGCTTTGGACTTGGGGGGTAAGGCTCTGATCATGCTCCCCAAGGTTCTGTTGAAACGCTCTGTGATCCCGTTACCCATCGGATGGTAAGGGGTAGTGTGCGATTTCTTTATCCCAGCCATATCCAACAGTTCCTTGATGAGCTTACTCTCGAAATTAGCCCCCTGGTCAGAATGCACACGCTTAGGGAAACCATATATGCAGAAAATATCATCCCATAAGCGGCGAGCCACTTGTTTCGCTGACTGGTTCCTACAAGGAAAAGCAAAGGCCATCTTGGTGAAATGATCCGTCGCCATGAGAACATCAACAGATTTGTTGTCTCCCTGCTCTGCTGTCCAGAAATCAATGCAAATCAATTCCATGGGCTCTGTGGTGTGAATGTTCTCCAGAGGAGCACGAGCATCAGCATCTCCGGCGCCTTACCAACAATACAACGCTGGCAGTTTCTGACATAATGCACAATATCATGCGCCATGCCTGTCCAAAAAAACCTGTGTCTGGCCAGTGAGAGTGTGCGTGAGCGTCCTTGGTGACCTGCAGCATCATGTATGCCATGAAGCACTTGTTGTTTCAGGCAACCTGGTACAATGAACTGGTAGAGCTTGTTGTTCATGTTGTGATCACTTTTCACTTTAAATAGCATTCCATCTTGCAGTTTGAGTTTGTTCCAGTGCTTGAGCAGCTTGATTACACTACGAGGCTCCTTTGTACGCTCACTTTTGTCAGGTCTCTTGTGTCTCTGGACATAATAAACCACTCTACTCACGGTGCTGTCCTGCTCCTGCATAGTCAGAAGGGTGCTTTTAGGCAGAGCAGTGGCACCATCCTCTTTCTCCAGATGAGGGATGACTACCGTCCCCATTACACGGCTTGTCCCGCCAGAGCAGTGTGCATCCAAGAGGGCGGAGATTTCATGAGATGTTAACTTGCCCTGAGAGAGTGGGTGGGAGAGATCAGAGCCTGGTTCAACATCTGTGTTCACAAGTTGACAGTTGTTTGTGAATCTGAAAGCGTCTTGAACGGTTTCATCCATTACACCATTCAGTTTATTTAACAAAGCATGGTATGGCTCAGTCACAAGACGATGACTGACACTAGACTGGACAAAAGGCTCCCTGCTGAGTGCATCTGCCACTACATTCTTAGCCCCTGGCACATACTTCAGATCGAAACTATAGGATGCCAGCTTCACTACCCAACGCTGTTCACATGCATCGAGTCTTGGTTTGGTGAGTATGTATGTGAGTGGGTTGTTGTCAGTCCAAGCTGTAAAATGACGCCCTTTCAACCAGTAATGGAATTTGTCACATACTGCCCATTTTAAGGTTAAAACTCAAGCCTGTGCGCGGGGTAGTTCATCTGGGAGTGTGAAAGTGTCTTGCTCGCAAAAGCCACCGGCCTCGCCATGTCACTTCCTCTGGGGATCTGTGAGAGCACTGCTCCCAACCCATCGAAAGACGCATCCACGGCCAATATGAAATGGTCATCAAAATCAGGGTGAGCTAATGTTACACTTGTAAGCAAGTCATGCTTTAAAGACTCAAATGCACATTTGCATTCTTCAGTCCAGTCTGATTGTGTGAGTTTAACATTTACAACTTTCTTTTTAGGATGTCTCCCTCTCTTTTTTAAGCACTGCGTGTCTGGCTGGGAGATGAGCTTAAAGAGGGGCTTCGCCTTGGCTGAACATCGCTCAATAAAATGTTGATAATACAACACCATACCCAAAAATGATCTGATTTTCTTAGGACAAGGAGTGACGCCATCGGAGTCCATTAAATCAGACACTTGCACATCAGTGATGGTCTGAACTTTCTCAGGGTCAGTACAGACTCCGTCTTCACGTACAATGTGGCCCAGGAATTTCACAGACCTTCTCAGAAAATTACATTTCTTTGGTGAGAGCTTCAAATTGTGAGTCTTCAACCTGGAAAACACCATCTCCAGCCGGTCGAGTGCAAGTTGCTCTGTTGGAGCAAAGGCCAAAAGATCGTCAAGGTAACACAACAGACTGGTGAAATTCTTGTCACCGAAAATCGACATCATCATCCGCATAAATGTAGCGGGACTGTTTGTGAGGCCTTGAGGCATGCAATTGTATTCGTGGAGTCCGAATGGTGATGAGAAGGCTGTATACTTTTTGTCTTCCTCATGTAGTGGCACATTGTAAAAACCGGATGTCAGGTCCATGGTGGAGAAGAAAGCCTTTCCACCTAGAGCAGCAAGAGCATCCGACTGATGTGAGAGAGGATGAGCATCTTTTACTGTCCTGGCGTTGAGCCATCTGAAATCATTACAGATACTGGGGTCGCCATTTTTCTTCCACACAAGTACTAAAGGTGATGCGTACTCACTGTTAGACTTTCTTATTATGCCACTCTCCTCCATGTCATTCAAGGCTGTCCGCAGCTTCTCATAGTGACTTGGTGGTATCCTGCGATAAGGTAGACGAAACGGTTTGTCGTCAACCAGACGGATCCTGTGAACAAAATATTTTGCCAGACCACAGTCCATCTTGTTCCTCGAGAATATAGACTCATGTGCTGTGATGATGTTGAGCAGTTTGTTCTTCCACTCGAGAGACACTTCACATGCACTTAGGTCTAAATCGTTCAGTCCCAGGTCCCTCAGAATGGTGGTCAACTCCTCTTCTGACTGTAGAGGTTGTTTGGGGATGTGACAGGACTGGGCACTAGACTGGATGTTACACTGGACACTTTCAACCTCCGGGAAATCTTCTACTGCAATGCATGGGGACACATCAGCGATTTTTGCATTCCTTCTCAGTTTCACAAGGCGATTAGTGGGGTTAACTAATTTAACTGGAACTAAGCCATCACCAAATAGGGGTGTTATGACTCGGCCGACCAAGATCTGTTTAGGCCTGGAGTTAGACTGAGTGGGCTCTATGACTACGGTACTACCCACAGACACCATGGCCTTGCTAGGGAGTTTATCCCAAACTAGATATTCACTCTGTGGCTGCAATGTTACACTGCCTGTAAGTTTGGCTGTACCCACTTTGTCTGGCACAATATCACCTTTCCACCTATCTGTGTTAGAGAGTAATGACAAAAACTGGAAGGATTCATTCATCCCATCTCCGCTTGGCATGGTCATCAACTTCCAGTAGCCGACGGTGGTCCTCAGTAAAGTCAACAGCGGTTTGATGGCATTGCTGCCAAGAATCAGTTCTTCTGTCTGACCAGGCACAACCAAAATAGGGATCGTCATTTTACATTCATAAACGGAGACTGTGACATCATATATACCTTTGGGGGTAACTCTGTGACCTCCACATCCAACAACAACGACATTATCTGCTGAAATCTTTATCAAGTTAGGATTGGCTTTCAACAGGTTAGCTTCAGCTGCTTCGCTTATGGTGCATGCCATAGAGCCGCTGTCAATCAGTGCTTTCAGCATTGGGCCATTTTCTACAGACACAGGAGTATAAAACAGACTGTCAGTCATAGGGACGTGCTGTAAGGATTGAAAAATAACAGTCTTGTCAGAAGGGGCAATACTTTTTTGTACCTCGTACACAGACTCATAATCCTCAGTATCACAAATGGGAGGCTGACTAATTAGATCTACACTGCCCTCCCCCTCGCGCAGATCTGTTAGTTTCCCTGATTAGACGGAGGTAGAGTAGCCCGTGACACAGGACAGTTAGGCCGTGGAATGGCCGGGTGACAGGCACTGAAAACACAGGCGATGCTCACGGCAGTGGACTAGGGCAGAGTGAGCTCCATCGTTACAGATAGCACAAGGTAAGGCATCTAAGCCATCAATTCTTGGGAGTCTGGCATTGCGTCGACCTGAGTTAGGCTGTCGTACGCATGAATTGTGAATTAAAACTTTCTCCAGCATGTCGATCACTCTCTCTAGATTAGCCTGGTCTGTAGATCCACACTGCTGTAATCCAGAGTCATGGCAAGCGACAGAGGTTGCATTAACGTCAACTTTGCAAACATTTGCCTTATCAGTCCTAACACATGTCGAACTAGCAGGTTTGAAGCTGGACTCTGATTTATGGGCATTTAACACAGCTTGCACTTCATGGGCTGACCACTTGTCAATGGACTTAGATCGAAAGGTCAGAGCCAAATCTTTACTGGGACAATGGCGGATGAACATGTGTGCAATCTCTGTACCTGGATTATCAAATGATTTGCCTTGCTCCCTCAAGCATTCAGAGGCTACATCTGCTGCTTTGTTTAGCCTCAACCAGTAATCGTAAGGCTCTTCATTCTCATTAGGCAAAGTGGTGTAAAAGTCAGAGAGGGGAACTGGTGAGTACTGACTGCGACTGAAATGCTTACGTAGCAGACTGTAAATAGCATTGGGGCTGGTTTGAGTGTCAGACTCGCTGTTCCTAATCCAAAATTTTACTACGTCTTTTGCTCTGCCCCGCAGGTGAACAAGTATCTCCTCAACATGTTCAGCAGTATGCATGTTTCCCTTCTTAACAAAGGCCCTCATCAGGTCTTCCCACTCCTCAATGTCAACTGAATCAGATCCATCCCCTCTGAAGGAAGGAGGCTCTTTGACGTTCATGTGTGTGACCAAGTGAGCCTGGGATAGATCCATAGTGTTGGAAGGTCGAGCCAAAGTGGTACTGCCAGTATTCAGGTTGCTGTGTGTGTCTGACCCCAGGCTAGGTGGGTTAAGCCGAGATATAATACTGTCGGCTATCTGCTCTCCAATCATTTGAGCAATTGAGCCTACTTGATCTAACAATTCAGGGGCAACATTTTCAGTGTGTGGTGTTGAACTAGTGACTGGTTGCCTATGTGGGTGACGCATATCAGTAATGTCAGGGGGATCAGTTGAAAAGTCAACCCTATTCACACCTAATGCAACGTTACTGCCCACAACAGGACTATCAAGAAAGGAACCAGGTATCTGTAGTACACCCCTCCCCCTACCAACAGAAGCTGGAGTACGAGCCGTCGAATAGAGTTCAGTGTCACTCATTATGACTACACTCTAAAACAATAATAGCAGAAAAACAACAAAAAAAACAGATCAACTAAAAAGAGAAACCTGACTCAAAAATAATAAAAAAAATCAGAGCAGAGTTAGAGTCCTTTTCAACGTGCAAAGGATAATACAGAGATGTCCACTTCAGGAAACCACAGTCCACGATGTCCAAACAAAGCCACAG
>NW_026265662.1:0-6000 GCF_025860055.1 Xyrauchen texanus
TTTCAGTCCAAAGTTTGGGGATCTTAAACCTTGGATGTTCCAATGAGAAATGACAAAAGATTTATATAGTGTCATCCGTCTAAACTATGGGTTGATGGTGCTAAAAGAGAAAATGCATATTAATTTAAATTGGATTAAGAGAATAATAATAATAATAGTAATAATAATAAAAACATTGAAAAGTATGCAATGCATGAACTTTATTTCCCTCCTAAACACTGTTTTTCCCTCACCATTGTCCTAGTCCAATAAGGTGAGAACAGATGAGGCCAAGCATCTATCTGATGTCCTTCATATCACTAGGCCCTATTGTTCAACTAAGGACCTCAACATAGCTGTGCCCATCAGTATGAGGGCTATATAGTTTTGATACAGCAGTAGAATTCTGCTGTCTTGTCTGTGGTGGCACTGTTGTGTTTGAGGTGGAGCTGACAATCTGAGGTTAGAGTACAGATTCAGATCTCCGTTGGGACTTGCATCTCTTCCTGAAATGTAATTGCTGTGGTGAGCTCTGCTGTGGATAGTCTGGTCTGAATGGGGCTCTTTTGCTGTGGTTCTGGTGTGTAGGTCCTGATCTGAGTGGTACTTACTCCACAAGTCTTGGTCTGTAAGAGCCTGCCCAACCTCTGCTGTTTAGGTGGCTCGGTGTGGTGACCCGATTTAGAGCAATATCTTTAAGTATCTTGGCAAAAAATGGTGCATACTCTTTCTTGAGGTGCACATGGTCATAGTGTGTTTCTGCTCTGATGAATGGGTGATGGGCGATGTGCACATTGGGCCTGAGGGTGCAGTCTCTTGTAATACTGGCATTGATGTTGTTTATGGTTTTGGGATGAAGACTTTTCTAGGTAGCTGAGTGGACACAATTATCTTTGCATATGGGAAAGTATTGCCTGCTTTGACAATCACAGACCTTAACGCTAAGGCAACCCGTTCTTGCTGGACTCTCAAGTCATTGGTGTGGCTTGGGATGCCAAGGTGCTCCTTTGCTAGAAGTTCATGGGCTTTTTTAGTAGTTGGACACCATAATTTATCCACATTGTGTTTGGGGACGTTTTTTTCCTCTAGGAATTTTCCATTGGAATTCATCAGAAAAACAAAGTCTGGTTTCTTTTGTTCCCTCTTCTTTATTTTTTGGTGAGGTGGGCTCAGGTGGGCTTTTTTTCACATCTAGGGAAATCTGTTGTGCTTGAGAGATTGGCTCTGGTGATGTCTCTGTGTTAGCAGAGATGGCCTGTTGGTTTAATGTACAACTGGTGTGATGGGGAAAGGGACAGTTAGGAGCTGTATCTGATCTCTGAGGCTTTACATCTCTCTCTCTCTCTCTCTCTCTCTCTCTCTCTCTCTCTCTCTTTCTGCAAGTTTCTCAGCCAAAGTGGAGATCTCCTTTTTATTGTTTTCTTTCTCTTGTTGAAGTTTCTTTACTGGTTCTGTCAGAGTTGCCAGGTTCTTGTATACATCCCTGTCTTGCTGGAGCTCTTTAATTTGAACAAGGTCTCTCTCTCTCTCTCTCTCTCTCTCTCTCTCTCGCTTTCTCTTTTGCTTGCTGGGGGTGGGTCGATCTGAGAGTGAAGCGGTGGAGCGAGTGTGGAAAATTGTGGTGTTTTTCTAATTCTTCCTTTTTTCCCCTCTCTTTAGTTAATGGCAATATAGAGTAAGGAAGAGTTGTGGTTTTTTGGCCGCACTCTGTGTGGTAATCGTCATTAGCCGGTATGGTGTCTGATCCTGTACAAGGAACGCCACACCTGTCCCTTCGTAATGGGTGCAGGTGTGTGCCAGTGCCCGGCGTGAGTGTCGAAGATTTCCTTATTGTAGTAGGAGAATCCGTTGGTTTTGATAATCTGCTTCGCGGATGAATAAAGCAGTTGTTGTGATTTTGAAAACAGAACAATTAATTAATCAACTTACAGAGAGTGGCATATGGGTGAAAGAAACGTTTGTGCCCGTGATTCCCTTAGCCACTCCTGCAACTAAAATCACAATTTCAAATGTTCCACCTTTTGTTTCAAATGACAGTATCATCAAAGAATTGTCGCAGTATGGAAAAATCGCAAGCCCGATTAGAATGATCCTGTTAGGTTGTAAAAATACGGCACTCAAAAGCGTACTCTCATTTAGAAGACAGTTGTTTATGTTTATGAATTCACCTGAGCGCACTTTAAAGATTTCTTTCCATGTCAGTCACGGAGAGAACTCGTACATGGTTTACGCAAGCACGGATAATCTCAAGTGTTTCGAATGTGGGAATTTAGGACACAAACGTTTCTCCTGTCCACAAAAAAAAGTGGACAACGAACAACAGCCAGTGATTGATACACCGGCAGGGGACAATAACAACAATATGAATATAACAATAGAAATGCGTAGATTAGAAGTGGATTTCTATTCTCAGTTGTATGCTGTTGAAAACACAGATGTGCAGAGTCAAAATGAACTGTTACAGAATCTTTCCTGCTTATCATCTGAACATAAACAAGCTCTAGCGTCTGGACTCACAAATCAAATCAAATCACTGTATTGTCACACTACCATGTACACAAGTGCAACAGTAGGTGAAATTCTTGTGTGCAGGTCCGAGCAACATAGCAGTCATGACAGTGACTGAGACATATACCAATTACAATAAACAACATACTTACACAACACGATTTACATATCAAATGTACACATACTTACACAGCACAATAATTATATACAATGTACAGTAGACAATACACACAATATAGAATACACAATATACAATAAGTAAAGAGGATATGAAATATATATAAGTAGTTGTATTGAGGAGAAAATGTTGATAGTCCAGTGTGAGATTATAGATGAATAAAGTGCAGTGCTAATTATTGATCCTGATAGATCAAGTGTTCAACAGTCTGACTGCTTGGGGGAAGAAGCTGTCATGTAGTCGGCTGGTGCGGGTCCTGATGCTGCGATACCGCCTGCCTGATGGTAGCAGTGAGAACAGACCATGACTCGGGTGGCTGGAGTCTCTGATGATCCTCCGAGCTTTTTTCACACACCGCCTTGTATATATGTCCTGGAGGGAGGGAAGCTCACCTCCGATGATGTTTCTGGCAGTTCGCACCACCCTTTGCAGGGCTTTGCAGTTGTGGGCGGTGCTATTGCCATACCAGGCGGTGATGCAGCCAGTCAGGATGCTCTCTACAGTGCTGGTGTAGAACCGTGTGAGGATGTGTTGGTTCATTCCAAACTTCCTCAGCCGTCTCAGGAAGAAGAGGCGCTGGTGAGCCTTCTTCACAACGGCCTCAGTGTGGACGGACCATGTGAGTTCCTCAGTAATGTGGACACCGAGGAACTTGAAACTGCTGACTCTCTCTACCGGTGCTCCGTTAATGATGATGGGGCTGTGTTCTCTGTCTTTCTTCCTGAAGTCCACTACAAGCTCCTTGGTTTTACTGACGTTGAGGGAGAGGTTGTGCTCCTGACACCAGCGTGTCAGAGTGTGCACCTCCTCTCTGTAGGCTCTTTCATCATTGTCAGTGATCAGACCTACCACCGTCGTATCGTCAGCAAACTTAATGATGGCATTGGAGCTATGTGTTGCCACACAGTCATGTGTGTATAGGGAATACAGGAGTGGGCTGAGAACACAGCCCTGCAGGGCTCCAGTGTTGAGGGTCAGTGATGAGGAGGTGTTGCTGCCCATTCTAACCATCTGACGTCTGCCTGACTGGAAATCTAGGATCCAGCTGCACAGCGAGCTGTTTAAGCCCAGAGCCCGGAGTTTCTCATCAAGCTTGTAGGGCACTATGGTGTTGAATGCTGAGCTGTAGTCTACAAACAGCATTCTCACATATGTGTTCCTTTTTCCAGATGGGAGAGAGCAGTGTGTATTGTAGATGCAATGGCATCATCAGTGAAGCGGTTGTTGCGGTAGGCAAACTGCAATGGGTCCAAAGAGGTGGGCAGAACAGAGCAGATGTAATCTCTGATTAACCTCTCGAAGCATTTGCTGATGATGGGGTCAGAGCAACAGCAACATCACCTTTGAAGAAGTGAGTGCTGCAGTAATGGGACTGTCTTCAGGTCGTACCCCTGGTATAGATGGACTTCCTGGCGAGTTTTACAAACACTTTTGGACTATTATTGGAACTGAGTTACTTGAAGTTGTCTTTTATTTTGAAAAGTTAGTTCCTGTGATGTCCTGTTTTCCCTCCATGTGTCTTGTTTTCATTGGTTCATTGTTTGATTACTTTGTTATCAGCTCTAGTTTGTCATTGGTTTTAGTTTATTGTCTTTTCTTTTTTAGAGTTCTGTTTGTCCATTGGCTTATGTTTCCCCATGTCCATGTATTTAAGCCCTCATGTTTGCCATTGTTTCTTGTCGAGTATTGACGTTGTTGTGTAGCAGTGTTCAAGTTCATGTCAAGTTTAAGCTATGCTATGTCTAGTTTATGTCAAGTTTATGTCAAATTCATGTCAAGGTTTAGGTAATGTTTATAGTTAGGGTTTTTGGATTTCACATTTTTGATGATTAAACTGCGCTTGGGTTCTTCATCTCATCGTCTTCGTCATCATCTTTGTCATTGCCATTGCCAGCTAAAAACATTACAGAATACTCAACCGCCCATTATGGACCATGCAGTTTGGCTCCTGCATCTTCGTCAGGGGAATCAACCCCTGGAGAATTATGTGGAGGATTTTTGTGCTCTGGCAGACCTAGTGGACTTTAACGAAGTGGCCCTCAAAGACATTTTTTGTTTTGGACTGATTGAGACAGTCTCATCCTAAATGCCTAGCGGTCACAGTTCCCTCAACCTGGCTCAATATATTGACCTCGCCCTAAAGATCACTGGTTCCACGTTCACTGTGGGGGAGGTGGATGCCAAACCAGAGTTCCACGTCATGGCCGCCGCCGCCGAACCAGAGTTCCACGTCATGGCCGCCGCTGCCGAATCAGAATTTCACGTCATGGCCGCCGCCGAGCCCATCCCTGCCATTGTCAGCGAGCCAGAGCCCATGCCTACCACGGTCAGTGAGCCAGAACCCATGCCTGCCACTGTCAACGAGCCAGAGACCATGCCTGCCACTGTCAACGAGCCAGAGACCATGCCTGCCACGGTCAGCGAGCCAGTGCCTGTAGCCTCGACCGTCCCAGAGCCAGCACCTGTAGCCTCAACCGTCCACATAACCACGCTACCTGCAGGCCGAAGGAGAAAGAGAAGGAAGAGGCCACTTTTTCCCCTGTCTCTGCCAGTGCTCACAACCACAGATGCCGTCCCCCAGTCTCTGCCAGTGCTCTCTTCCATGGCCTTCCACCGCCATGGCTCCGCCTTCCACCGCTCCGCCCCCAGAGCCACATCACAGCCACGCCAGAGTCCGCTCCAGGCCACGTCACAACCACGCCAGAGTCCGCTCCAGGCCACGTCACAGCCACGCCAGAGTCCACTCCAGGCAATGTCACAGCCACGCCAGAGACCGCTCCAGGCCACGTCACAGCCACGCCGGAGTCCGCTGCAGGCCATGTCACAGCCAGGCCCCAGAGTTCTCCATGCCACGTCACAGCCGAACCACAGTCTGCTCCATGTCAAGCCTTAGGCCTGCCTTTACTCCACGTACAGCGCTTTGATCAACCTCAGTTGTTTTCAAATGTGCTTTATAAATAAACATTGATTGATTGATATTCCATCAAATATTGATTTCTAAACTCTTCCTAAGTTAAAACATTAGTATTGTTTAAAAATTTATATTACCTTTTTTTATTATTTATTATAACACATTTTTATTATTTTGACCAGTTGTCATTTTCTGCAAATAAATGCTCTAAATGACAATATTTTTATTTGGAATGTGGGATAAATTGTTTATAGAATAAAACAAACACACACCTAAAAATAGTAAATAAAGAGAAACTGATAATTTCGCAATGGTCTGGAGATAAATATATGTATATATATATATATTTATCTCTGAAAAAATTATGAGACCATTACAAATTGCACTGTTTTATACATATATATATATATATACAGTATATATA
>NW_026265663.1:0-67479 GCF_025860055.1 Xyrauchen texanus
CAGAGATATGTGATTTGTTATTCGGTTGCTAGGGTAACCCCATGTGGTTGTTAGGCAGTTACCATAGTGATACTAATCAAGTGTCCTTGCCATCCTGATTGAAATAAACCAACCCAGAAGTCTCTACGTTTTCTGATGCAGAGATATGTGATTTGTTACTTGGTTGCTAGGGTAACCCCATATGGTTGCTAGGCAGTTACCATAGTGATACTAATGAAGTGTCCTTGCCATCCTGAGTAAAATAAGTCAACCCGGAAGTCTCTACTGTTTTCTAGTGCAGAGATATGTGATTTGTTACTTTCGGTTGCTAGGGTAACCCCATCTGGTTGCTAGGCAGTTACCATAGTGATACTAATCAAGTCTCCTTGCCATCCTGATTGAAATAAATCAACCCAGAAGTCTCTCTGATTTTCTGGTGCAGAGATATAGTTACTGCTAAGCGGTTGCTAGGGTACTCTGTGTAGTTGCTAGGGAGTGGCTTGGCAGCTGCCAATCATGAATCTCCAAAGGCTGCTTGTCAGTATGAATGATATAAACCAACTCCCATGCCTCTGTGACATTCAGAATGGAAGATATCCCTCTATGGATTTTGGTT
The DNA here is from genome assembly GCF_025860055.1 of Xyrauchen texanus. Taxonomy (NCBI): domain Eukaryota; kingdom Metazoa; phylum Chordata; class Actinopteri; order Cypriniformes; family Catostomidae; genus Xyrauchen; species Xyrauchen texanus. Next base: position 596 of record NW_026265663.1, read on the forward strand.
GTTAAGGTGCTTTCGACAATGGTTGCTAGGGAGGGGCTAGGAAGTGTTGATTTGATGCATGATTGGCTGTTTGCTGTCCCGAGTCAAGCAGAGACCACCCTTGTGTTTCTATGACACTTCTATCCGGAGATATCCCTTTGATCTGTTTCAATAGAAGTCTATGGGACTTGTTGCTAAGGTGCTCTTAATGGTTGCTAGGGCGTGGCTTGATAGCTTCACAATGATCCTGAGAGACTGATTGGTCGTCTGAGTAAAATGAGCCCACCCCTCGTCTCTATGACACTGTGATCCAGAGCTATGTTCAATACAAATCCCTATGCCTTTTCATTTCATGGGCAGATCCTACACCATTATAAGTCAATTGGGGCATTTTTGGGCAGCTCCTGCCCCCAGGAGTGCAACTTGTACCCCATATTGAGGTATGCTCTTACAGAGCCTGCCAGCCTCTTCAAATGTGGCAAATCACTGCGTTTCTCTGAAATCCTAGCTTGGAGCTGTGGCGCGTCAAAGTTTGTCTCAATGTTAAGTCTATGGGATTTTTAGGCTGCTTTTTTGCCCCTGGGGCAAGTACCGTACCCCGATCGACTATAAAAGTCATAGCACACGTGTCCTCCATAGGCCGTTTGATTTGACACCTCATTAGGTGGGTCTCGCCAAGCGGTTGCGGGGCGAGTTAGGTGCCGAAGTTTTGTTAAGAGATATAAAAAATAAGAAAAATAAAAATAAAGATAGGTACATTTCCTGAAGAAAATGTGAGTGGTGCTTGCCGTGGCAAAACTCGTGAAACAGCATGTTGTAACTTGAAAAGAACAAAAATTATGGTCATAAATAAATCAACCCAGAAGTCTGTACGATTTTCTGGTGCAGAAATATGTGATTTGTTACTCGGTTGCTAGGGTAAGCCCATGTGGTTGCTATGGAGTTACCAAGGTAATACAATAAATGGCTCCTTTCCATCCTGAGTGAAATAAGTCAACCCGGAAGTCTGTAGTGTTTTCTGGTGCAGAGATATGTGATTTGTTGCTCGGTTGCTAGGGTAACCCCATCTGGTTGCTAGGCAGTTACCATAGTGATACTTATGAAGTGTCCTTGCCATCCTGATTGAAATAAATCAACCCAGAAGTCTGTGCGTTTTTCTGATGCAGAGATATGTGATTTGTTATTCGGTTGCTAGGGTAACCCCATGTGGTTGTTAGGCAGTTACCATAGTGATACTAATCAAGTGTCCTTGCCATCCTGATTGAAATAAACCAACCCAGAAGTCTCTACGTTTTTCTGATGCAGAGATATGTGATTTGTTACTTGGTTGCTAGGGTAACCCCATATGGTTGCTAGGCAGTTACCATAGTGATACTAATGAAGTGTCCTTGCCATCCTGAGTAAAATAAGTCAACCCGGAAGTCTCTACTGTTTTTCTAGTGCAGAGATATGTGATTTGTTACTGCGGTTGCTAGGGTAACCCCATCTGGTTGCTAGGCAGTTACCATAGTGATACTAATCAAGTCTCCTTGCCATCCTGATTGAAATAAATCAACCCAGAAGTCTCTCTGATTTTCTGGTGCAGAGATATAGTTACTGCTAAGCGGTTGCTAGGGTACTCTGTGTAGTTGCTAGGGAGTGGCTTGGCAGCTGCCAATCATGAATCTCCAAAGGCTGCTTGTCAGTATGAATGATATAAACCAACTCCCATGCCTCTGTGACATTCAGAATGGAAGATATCCCTCTATGGATTTTGGTTGTTAAGGTGCTTCGACAATGGTTGCTAGGGAGGGGCTAGGAAGTGTTGATTTGATGCATGATTGGCTGTTTGCTGTCCGAGTCAAGCGAGACCACCCTTGTGTTTCTATGACACTTCTATCCGGAGATATCCCTTTGATCTGTTTCAATAGAAGTCTATGGGACTTGTTGCTAAGGTGCTCTTAATGGTTGCTAGGGCGTGGCTTGATAGCTTCACAATGATCCTGAGAGACTGATTGGTCGTCTGAGTAAAATGAGCCCACCCCTCGTCTCTATGACACTGTGATCCAGAGCTATGTTCAATACAAATCCCTATGCCTTTTCATTTCATGGGCGTCCTACACCATTATAAGTCAATTGGGGCATTTTTGGGCAGCTCCTGCCCCCAGGGGTGCAACTTGTACCCCATATTGAGGTATGCTCTTACAGAGCCTGCCAGCCTCTTCAAATGTGGCAAATCACGCGTTTCTCGCGAAATCCTCAGCTCGGAGCTGTGACGCGTCAAAGTTTGTCGCAATGTTAAGTCTATGGGATTTTTTAGGCCGCTTTTTTGCCCCTGGGGCAAATACCGTACCCGATAAACATAAAAGTCATAGCACGCGTGTAGATCAATAGGCCGTTCGATTTGACACCTCATTAGGTGGGTCTACGCCAAGCGGTCTTGGGGACGAGGTTAGGTGCCGAAGTTTTGTTAAGAGATATAAAAATAAAAACTAGATAGGTACATTTCCTGAAGAAAATGTGAGTGGTTCTTGCCGTGGCAAAACTCGATCAAACAGCATGTTGTAACTTGTAAAAGAAAAAAAATTTTGGTCATAAATAAATCAGCCCAGAAGTCTGTATGCGATTTTCTGGTGCAGAAATATGTGATTTTTACTTTCGGTTGCTAGGGTAAGCCCATGTGGTTGCTATGCAGTTACCAAGGTAATACAATACATGGCTCCTTTCCATCCTGAGTGAAATAAGTCAACCCGGAAGTCTGTAGTGTTTTCTGGTGCAGAGATATGTGATTTGTTACTTTCGGTTGCTAGGGTAGCGTCATCTGGTTGCTAGGCAGTTACCATATTGATACTAATGAAGTGTCCTTGCCATCCTGGTTGAAATAAATCAACCCGGAAGTCTGTACTCTTTTCTGGTGCCGAGATATGTGATTTGTTTCTCGGTTGCTAGGGTAACCCCATCTGGTTGCTAGGCAGTTACCATAGTGATAGTAATCAAGTGTCCTTGCGATCCTGAGTGAAATAAATCGACCCGGAAGTCTGTACTCTTTTCTGGTGCCGAGATATGTGATTTGTTTGTCGGTTGCTAGGGTAACCCCATCTGGTTGCTAGGCAGTTACCATAGTGATAGTAATCAAGTGTCCTTGCGATCCTGAGTGAAATAAATCAACCGGAAGTCAGTACTATTTTCTGGTGCAGAGATATGTGATTTGTTACTTCGGTTGCCAGGGTAACCCCATCTGGTTGCCAGGCAGTTACCATAGTGATAGTAATCAAGTGTCCTTGCCATCCTGATTGAAATAAGTCAACCCAGAAGTATCTACGTTTTCTGATGCAGAGATATGTGATTTGTTACTCGGTTGCTAGGGTAACCCCATGTGGTTGCTAGGCAGTTACCATATTGATACTAATGAAGTGTCCTTGCCATCCTGGTTGAAATAAATCAACCTGGAAGTCTGTACTCTTTTCTGGTGCCGAGATATGTGTTTTGTTTCTCGGTTGCTAGGGTAACCCATCTGGTTGCTAGGCAGTTACCATAGTGATAGTAATGAAGTGTCCTTGCCATCCTGAGTGAAATAAATCAACCCGGAAGTCAGTACTATTTTCTGGTGCAGAGATATGTGATTTGTTACTTTCGGTTGCTAGGGTAACCCCATCTGGTTGCTAGGCAGTAATCATAGTGATACTAATCAAGTGTCCTTGCCATCCTGATTGAAATAAGTCAACCCGGAAGTCTCTACGTTTTTCTGATGCAGAGATATGTGATTTGTTACTTTCGGTTGCTAGGGTAAGCTCATGTGGTTGCTAGGCAGTTACCATAGTGATACTAATGAAGTGTCCTTGCCATCCTGATTGAAATAAGTCAACCCGGAAGTCTCTACGTTTTTCTGATGCAGAGATATGTGATTTGTTACTTCGGTTGCTAGGGTAACCCCATCTGGTTGCTAGGCAGTTAACATAGTGATACTTATCAAGTCTCCTTGCCATCCTGATTGAAATAAATCAACCCAGAAGTCTCTCTGATTTTCTGGTGCAGAGATATAGTTACTGCTAAGCGGTTGCTAGGGTACTCTGTGTAGTTGCTAGGGAGTGGCTTGGCAGCTGCCAATCATGAATCTCCAAAGGCTGCTTGTCAGTATGAATGATATAAACCAACTCCCATGCCTCTGTGACATTCAGAATGGAAGATATCCCTCTATGGATTTTGGTTGTTAAGGTGCTCGACAATGGTTGCTAGGGAGGGGCTAGGAAGTGTTGAAGTGATGCATGACTGTCCCGAGTCAAACGAGACCACCCTTGTGTTTCTATGACACTTCTATCCGGAGATATCCCTTTGATCTTTTTGAATAGAAGTGTATGGGACTTGTTGCTAAGGTGCTCTTAATGGTTGCTAGGGCGTGGCTTGATAGCTTCACAATGATCCAGAGAGACTGATTGGTTGTCTGAGTAAAATGAGCCCACCCCCTCGTCTCTATGACACTGTGATCCAGAGCTATGTTCAATACAAATCCCTATGCCTTTTCATTTCATGGGCCGTCCTACACCATTATAAGTCAATTGGGGCATTTTTGGGCAGCTCCTGCCCCCAGGGGTGCAACTTTTACCCCATATTGAGGTATGCTCTTACAGAGCCTGCCAGCCTCTTCAAATGTGGCAAATCACACGTTTCTCCGAAATCCTAAGCTTGGAGCTGTGGCGCGTCAAAGTTTGTCTCAATGTTAAGTCTATGGGATTTTTAGGCCGCTTTTTTGCCCCTGGGGCAAATACCGTACCCCGATAAACTATAAAAGTCATAGCACACGTGTCCTCAATAGGCCGTTCGATTTGATACCTCATTACGTGGGTCTACGCCAAGCGGTGCTTGGGACGAGTTAGGTGCCGAAGTTTTGTTAAGAGATATAATAAAAATAACTAGATAGGTACATTTCCTGAAGAAAATGTGAGTGGTGCTTGCCGTGGCAAAACTCGTCAAATAGCATGTTATAACTTGAAAAGAACTAAAATTATGGTCATAAATAAATCAACCCAGAAGTCTGTACGATTTTCTGGTGCAGAAATATGTGATTTGTTACTCGGTTGCTAGGGTAAGCCCATGTGGTTGCTATGCAGTTACCAAGGTAATACAATACATGGCTCCTTTCCATCCTGAGTGAAATAAGTCAACCCAGAAGTCTGTACTGTTTTCTGGTGCAGAGATATGTGATTTGTTACTCGGTTGCTAGGTTAACCCCATCTGGTTGCTATGCAGTTACCTAGTGATACTAATGAAGTCTCCTTGCCATCCTGGTTTTAATAAATCAACCCAGAAGTCTGTACGATTTTCTGGTGCAGAAATATGTGATTTGTTACTCGGTTGCTAGGGTACTCTATTTAGTTGCTAGGGAGTGGCTTGGTAGTTGCCAATCATGAATCTCCAATGGCTGCTTGTCAGAGAGACTGATTGGTCGTCTGAGTAAAATGAGGCAGGCCCTTTGTCTCTATGACACTGTGATCCAGAGCTATGTTTAATAAAAAATCCCTATTTCATGGGAAGTCCTACACCATTGTAAGTCAATGGGGGCAACTTTGGGCAGTTCCTGCCCCCCAGGGGTAAAACTTTTACCCCATATTGAGGTATGCTCTTACAGAGCCTGCCAGCCTCTTCAAATGTGGCAAATCACTGCGTTCTCTGCGAAATCCTCAGCTCGGAGCTGTGAGCGTCAAAGTTTGTCACAATGTTAAGTCTATGGGATTTTTTAGGCCGCTTTTTTGCCCCTGGGGCAAAAACCGCACCCCAATACGCTTATAAAAGTCATAGCACACGTGTCCTCAATAGGCCGTTCGATTTGACACCTCATTCGTGGGTCTATGCCAAACGGTGCGGGACGAGTTAGGTGCCGAAGTTTTGTACGGAGATAGATGTGAGATTACAATAGTGATGCTTTGCAAGCACCACTAACTAGATGGGTACATTTCCTGAAGAAAATGTGAGTGGTGCTTGCCGTGGCAAAACTCGTCAAACAGCATGTTGTAACTTGAAAATAACAAAAATTATGGTCATAAATAAACCAACCCAGAAATGTGTACGATGTTCTGGTGCAGAAATATGTGATTTGTTACTCGGTTGCTAGGGTAAGCCCGTGTGGTTGCTATGCAGTTACCAAGGTAATACAATACATGGCTCCTTTCCATCCTGAGTGAAATAAGTCAACCGGAAGTCTGTAGTGTGTTCTGGTGCAGAGATATGTGATATGTTGCTCGGTTGCTAGGGTAACTCCATCTGGTTGCTAGGCAGTTACCATAGTGATACTAATCAAGTCTCCTGGCCATCCTGATTAAAATAAATCAACCCGGAAGTCTCTATGTTTTTGTGATGCAGAGATATGTGATTTTTTACTCGGTTGCTAGGGTAACCCCATCTGGTTGCTAGGCAGATACCATAGTGATACTAATCAAGTGTCCTTGCCATCCTTATTGAAATAAGTCAACCCGGAAGTCTCTACGTTTTTCTGATGCAGAGATATGTGATTTGTTACTCGGTTGCTAGGGTAAGCCCATCTGGTTGCTAGGCAGTTACCATAGTGATACTAATGAAGTCTCCTTGCCATCCTGATTGAAATAAGTCAACCCGGAAGTCTCTATGTTTTTGTGATGCAGAGATATGTGATTTTTTACTCGGTTGCTAGGGTAACCCCATCTGGTTGCTAGGCAGATACCATAGTGATACTAATCAAGTGTCCTTGCCATCCTTATTGAAATAAGTCAACCCGGAAGTCTCTACGTTTTTCTGATGCAGAGATATGTGATTTGTTACTCGGTTGCTAGGGTAAGCCCATCTGGTTTGCTAGGCAGTTACCATAGTGATACTAATGAAGTCTCCTTGCCAAACTGATTGAAATAAGTCAACCCGGAAGTCTCTATGTTTTTGTGATGCAGAGATATGTGATTTTTTACTCGGTTGCTAGGGTAACCCCATCTGGTTGCTAGGCAGATACCATAGTGATACTAATCAAGTGTCCTTGCCATCCTTATTGAAATAAGTCAACCCGGAAGTCTCTACGTTTTTCTGATGCAGAGATATGTGATTTGTTACTCGGTTGCTAGGGTAAGCCCATCTGGTTGCTAGGCAGTTACCATAGTGATTCTAATGAAGTCTCCTTGCCATCCTGATTGAAGTAAGTCAACCCGGAAGTCTCTATGTTTTTGTGATGCAGAGATATGTGATTTGTTACTCGGTTGCTAGGGTAACCCCATCTGGTTGCTAGGCAGTTAACATAGTGATACTTATCAAGTCTCCTTGCCATCCTGATTGAAATAAATCAACCCAGAAGTCTGTCTGATTTTCTGGTGCAGAGATATAGTTACTGCTAAACGGTTGCTAGGGTACTCTGTGTAGTTGCTAGGGAGTGGCTTGGCAGCTGCCAATCATGAATCTCCAAAGGCTGCTTGTCAGTATGAATGATATAAACCAACTCCCATGCCTCTGTGACATTCAGAATGGAAGATATCCCTCTATGGATTTTGGTTGTTAAGGTGCTCGACAATGGTTGCTAGGGAGGGGCTAGGAAGTGTTGAAGTGATGCATGATTGGCTGTTTGCTGTCCCGAGTCAAACGAGACCACCCTTGTGTTTCTATGACACTTCTATCCGGAGATATCCCTTTGAACTTTTTCAATAGAAGTCTATGGGACTTGTTGCTAAGGTGCTCTTAATGGTTGCTAGGGCGTGGCTTGATAGCTTCACAATGATCCAGAGAGACTGATTGGTTGTCTGAGTAAAATGAGCCCACCCCTCGTCTCTATGACACTGTGATCCAGAGCTATGTTCAATACAAATCCCTATGCCTTTTCATTTCATGGGCCGTCCTACACCATTATAAGTCAATTGGGGCATTTTTGGGCAGCTCCTGCCCCCCAGGAGTGCAACTTTTACCCCATATTGAGGTATGCTCTTACAGAGCCTGCCAGCCTCTTCAAATGTGGCAAATCACACGTTTCTCACGAAATCCTAGCTTGGAGCTGTGAGCGTCAAAGTTTGTCTCAATGTTAAGTCTATGGGATTTTTCAGGCCGCTTTTTTGCCCCTGGGGCAAATACACGTACCCGATACGCTTATAAAAGTCATAGCACACGTGTCCTCAATAGGCCGTTCGATTTGATACCTCATTCGGTGGGTCTCACGCCAAACGGTGCTTGGGGCGAGTTAGGTGCCGAAGTTTTGTTAAGAGATATAATAAAAATAAAAATAAAAAGTATAATAAGTATGTGAGATTACAATAGTGATGCTTTGCAAGCACCACTAACTAGATAGGTACATTTCCTGAAGAAAATGTGAGTGGTGCTTGCCGTGGCAAAACTCGATCAAATAGCCTGCTTGAAAAGAACAGAAATTGTGGTCATAAATAAATCAACCCAGAAGTCTGTATAATGTTCTGGTGCAGAAATATGTGATTTGTTAGTAGGTTGCTAGGGTAACCCCATGTGGTTGCTAGGCAGTTACCATAGTGATACTAATCAAGTGTCCTTGCCATCCTGATTGAAATAAGTCTAACCGGAAGTCTGTATGTTTTTGTGATGCAGAGATATGTGATTTGTTACTCGGTTGCTAGGGTAAGCCCATCTGGTTGCTAGGCAGTTACCATAGTGATTCTAATGAAGTCTCCTTGCCATCCTGATTGAAGTAAGTCAACCCGGAAGTCTCTATGTTTTTGTGATGCAGAGATATGTGATTTGTTACTCGGTTGCTAGGGTAAGCCCATCTGGTTGCTAGGCAGTTACCATAGTGATACTAATGAAGTGTCCTTGCCATCCTGATTGAAATAAGTCAACCCGGAAGTCTCTACGTTTTTCTGATGCAGAGATATGTGATTTGTTACTCGGTTGCTAGGGTAACCCCATCTGGTTGCTAGGCAGTTAACATAGTGATACTTATCAAGTCTCCTTGCCATCCTGATTGAAATAAATCAACCCAGAAGTCTGTCTGATTTTCTGGTGCAGAGATATAGTTACTGCTAAGCGGTTGCTAGGGTACTCTGTGTAGTTGCTAGGGAGTGGCTTGGCAGCTGCCAATCATGAATCTCCAAAGGCTGCTTGTCAGTATGAATGATATAAACCAACTCCCATGCCTCTGTGACATTCAGAATGGAAGATATCCCTCTATGGATTTTGGTTGTTAAGGTGCTCGACAATGGTTGCTAGGGAGGGGCTAGGAAGTGTTGAAGTGATGCATGATTGGCTGTTTGCTGTCCCGAGTCAAACGAGACCACCCTTGTGTTTCTATGACACTTCTATCCGGAGATATCCCTTTGAACTTTTTCAATAGAAGTCTATGGGACTTGTTGCTAAGGTGCTCTTAATGGTTGCTAGGGCGTGGCTTGATAGCTTCACAATGATCCTGAGAGACTGATTGGTCGTCTGAGTAAAATGAGCCCACCCCCTCGTCTCTATGACACTGTGATCCAGAGCTATGTTCAATACAAATCCCTATGCCTTTTCATTTCAGGGGCCGTCCTACACCATTATAAGTGAATTGGGGCATTTTTGGGCAGCTCCTGCCCCCCAGGGGTGCAGCTTTTACCCCATATTGAGGTATGCTCTTACAGAGCCTGCCAGCCTCTTCAAATGTGGCAAATCACACGTTTCTCACGAAATCCTACGCTTGGAGCTGTGACGCGTCAAAGTTTGTCTCAATGTTAAGTCTATGGGATTTTTCGGCTGCTTTTTTGCCCCTGGGGCAAGTACCGTACCCCGATACGCTTATAAAAGTCATAGCACACGTGTCCTCAATAGGCCGTTTGATTTGACACCTCATTCAGTGGGTCTACGCCAAACGGTGCGGGACGAGTTAGGTGCCGAAGTTTTGTTAAGAGATATAAAAAATAAGAAAAACTAGATGGGTACATTTCCTGAAGAAAATGTGAGTGGTGCTTGCCGTGGCAAAACTCGATCAAACAGCATGTTGTAACTTGAAAATAACAAAAATTATGGTCATAAATAAACCAACCCAGAAATGTGTACGATGTTCTGGTGCAGAAATATGTGATTTGTTACTCGGTTGCTAGGGTAAGCCCGTGTGGTTGCTATGCAGTTACCAAGGTAATACAATACATGGCTCCTTTCCATCCTGAGTGAAATAAGTCAACCCGGAAGTCTGTAGTGTGTTCTGGTGCAGAGATATGTGATATGTTGCTCGGTTGCTAGGGTAACTCCATCTGGTTGCTAGGCAGTTACCATAGTGATACTAATCAAGTCTCCTGGCCATCCTGATTAAAATAAATCAACCCGGAAGTCTCTATGTTTTTGTGATGCAGAGATATGTGATTTTTTACTCGGTTGCTAGGGTAACCCCATCTGGTTGCTAGGCAGATACCATAGTGATACTAATCAAGTGTCCTTGCCATCCTTATTGAAATAAGTCAACCCGGAAGTCTCTACGTTTTTCTGATGCAGAGATATGTGATTTGTTACTCGGTTGCTAGGGTAAGCCCATCTGGTTGCTAGGCAGTTACCATAGTGATACTAATGAAGTCTCCTTGCCATCCTGATTGAAATAAGTCAACCCGGAAGTCTCTATGTTTTTGTGATGCAGAGATATGTGATTTTTTACTCGGTTGCTAGGGTAACCCCATCTGGTTGCTAGGCAGATACCATAGTGATACTAATCAAGTGTCCTTGCCATCCTTATTGAAATAAGTCAACCCGGAAGTCTCTACGTTTTTCTGATGCAGAGATATGTGATTTGTTACTCGGTTGCTAGGGTAAGCCCATCTGGTTGCTAGGCAGTTACCATAGTGATTCTAATGAAGTCTCCTTGCCATCCTGATTGAAGTAAGTCAACCCGGAAGTCTCTATGTTTTTGTGATGCAGAGATATGTGATTTGTTACTCGGTTGCTAGGGTAAGCCCATCTGGTTGCTAGGCAGTTACCATAGTGATACTAATGAAGTGTCCTTGCCATCCTGATTGAAATAAGTCAACCCGGAAGTCTCTACGTTTTTCTGATGCAGAGATATGTGATTTGTTACTCGGTTGCTAGGGTAACCCCATCTGGTTGCTAGGCAGTTAACATAGTGATACTTATCAAGTCTCCTTGCCATCCTGATTGAAATAAATCAACCCAGAAGTCTCTCTGATTTTCTGGTGCAGAGATATAGTTACTGCTAAACGGTTGCTAGGGTACTCTGTGTAGTTGCTAGGGAGTGGCTTGGCAGCTGCCAATCATGAATCTCCAAAGGCTGCTTGTCAGTATGAATGATATAAACCAACTCCCATGCCTCTGTGACATTCAGAATGGAAGATATCCCTCTATGGATTTTGGTTGTTAAGGTGCTCGACAATGGTTGCTAGGGAGGGGCTAGGAAGTGTTGAAGTGATGCATGATTGGCTGTTTGCTGTCCCGAGTCAAACGAGACCACCCTTGTGTTTCTATGACACTTCTATCCGGAGATATCCCTTTGATCTTTTTCAATAGAAGTCTATGGGACTTGTTGCTAAGGTGCTCTTAATGGTTGCTAGGGCGTGGCTTGATAGCTTCACAATGATCCTGAGAGACTGATTGGTTGTCTGAGTAAAATGAGCCCACCCCTCGTCTCTATGACACTGTGATCCAGAGCTATGTTCAATACAAATCCCTATGCCTTTTCATTTCATGGGCCGTCCTACACCATTATAAGTCAATTGGGGCATTTTTGGGCAGCTCCTGCCCCCAGGGGTGCAACTTTTACCCCATATTGAGGTATGCTCTTACAGAGCCTGCCAGCCTCTTCAAATGTGGCAAATCACACGTTTCTACTGAAATCCTCGCTTGGAGCTGTGACGCGTCAAAGTTTGTCTCAATGTTAAGTCTATGGGATTTTTCGGCCGCTTTTTGCCCCTGGGGCAAATACCGTACTCCGATCGCTTATAAAAGTCATAGCACACGTGTCCTCAATAGGCCGTTCGATTTGATACCTCATTACGTGGGTCTACGCCAAACGGTCGCGGGACGAGTTAGGTGCCGAAGTTTTGTTAAGAGATATAATAAAAATAAAAATAAAAAGTATAATAAGTATGTGAGATTACAATAGTGATGCTTTGCAAGCACCACTAACTAGATAGGTACATTTCCTGAAGAAAATGTGAGTGGTGCTTGCCGTGGCAAAACTCGTCAAACAGCATGTTGTAACTTGAAAATAACAAAAATTATGGTCATAAATAAACCAACCCAGAAATGTGTACGATGTTCTGGTGCAGAAATATGTGATTTGTTACTCGGTTGCTAGGGTAAGCCCGTGTGGTTGCTATGCAGTTACCAAGGTAATACAATACATGGCTCCTTTCCATCCTGAGTGAAATAAGTCAACCCGGAAGTCTGTAGTGTGTTCTGGTGCAGAGATATGTGATATGTTGCTCGGTTGCTAGGGTAACTCCATCTGGTTGCTAGGCAGTTACCATAGTGATACTAATCAAGTCTCCTGGCCATCCTGATTAAAATAAATCAACCCGGAAGTCTCTATGTTTTTGTGATGCAGAGATATGTGATTTTTTACTCGGTTGCTAGGGTAACCCCATCTGGTTGCTAGGCAGATACCATAGTGATACTAATCAAGTGTCCTTGCCATCCTTATTGAAATAAGTCAACCCGGAAGTCTCTACGTTTTTCTGATGCAGAGATATGTGATTTGTTACTCGGTTGCTAGGGTAAGCCCATCTGGTTGCTAGGCAGTTACCATAGTGATACTAATGAAGTCTCCTTGCCATCCTGATTGAAATAAGTCAACCCGGAAGTCTCTATGTTTTTGTGATGCAGAGATATGTGATTTTTTACTCGGTTGCTAGGGTAACCCCATCTGGTTGCTAGGCAGATACCATAGTGATACTAATCAAGTGTCCTTGCCATCCTTATTGAAATAAGTCAACCCGGAAGTCTCTACGTTTTTCTGATGCAGAGATATGTGATTTGTTACTCGGTTGCTAGGGTAAGCCCATCTGGTTGCTAGGCAGTTACCATAGTGATTCTAATGAAGTCTCCTTGCCATCCTGATTGAAGTAAGTCAACCCGGAAGTCTCTATGTTTTTGTGATGCAGAGATATGTGATTTGTTACTCGGTTGCTAGGGTAAGCCCATCTGGTTGCTAGGCAGTTACCATAGTGATACTAATGAAGTGTCCTTGCCATCCTGATTGAAATAAGTCAACCCGGAAGTCTCTACGTTTTTCTGATGCAGAGATATGTGATTTGTTACTCGGTTGCTAGGGTAACCCCATCTGGTTGCTAGGCAGTTAACATAGTGATACTTATCAAGTCTCCTTGCCATCCTGATTGAAATAAATCAACCCAGAAGTCTCTCTGATTTTCTGGTGCAGAGATATAGTTACTGCTAAACGGTTGCTAGGGTACTCTGTGTAGATGCTAGGGAGTGGCTTGGCAGCTGCCAATCATGAATCTCCAAAGGCTGCTTGTCAGTATGAATGATATAAACCAACTCCCATGCCTCTGTGACATTCAGAATGGAAGATATCCCTCTATGGATTTTGGTTGTTAAGGTGCTCGACAATGGTTGCTAGGGAGGGGCTAGGAAGTGTTGAAGTGATGCATGATTGGCTGTTTGCTGTCCCGAGTCAAACGAGACCACCCTTGTGTTTCTATGACACTTCTATCCGGAGATATCCCTTTGATCTTTTTCAATAGAAGTCTATGGGACTTGTTGCTAAGGTGCTCTTAATGGTTGCTAGGGCGTGGCTTGATAGCTTCACAATGATCCAGAGAGACTGATTGGTTGTCTGAGTAAAATGAGCCCACCCCTCGTCTCTATGACACTGTGATCCAGAGCTATGTTCAATACAAATCCCTATGCCTTTTCATTTCATGGGCCGTCCTACACCATTATAAGTCAATTGGGGCATTTTTGGGCAGCTCCTGCCCCCAGGGGTGCAACTTTTACCCCATATTGAGGTATGCTCTTACAGAGCCTGCCAGCCTCTTCAAATGTGGCAAATCACGCGTTTCTACGAAATCCTCGCTTGGAGCTGTGACGCGTCAAAGTTTGTCTCAATGTTAAGTCTATGGGATTTTTTGGCCGCTTTTTGCCCCTGGGGCAAATACCGTACCCCGATACGCTTATAAAAGTCATAGCACACGTGTCCTCAATAGGCCGTTCGATTTGATACCTCATTCGTGGGTCTACGCCAAACGGTGCGGGACGAGTTAGGTGCCGAAGTTTTGTTAAGAGATATAATAAAAATAAAAACTAGATGGGTACATTTCCTGAAGAAAATGTGAGTGGTGCTTGTCGTGGCAAAACTCGTCAAACAGCATGCTGTAACTTGAAAAGAACAAAAATTGTGGTCATAAATAAATCAAACCAGAAGTCTGTACGATGTTCTGGTGCAGAAATATGTGATTTGTTACTCGGTTGCTAGGGTAAGCCCAAGTGGTTGCTATGCAGTTACCAAGGTAATACAACACATGGCTCCTTTCCATCCTGAGTGAAATAAGTCAACCCGGAAGTCTGTAGTGTTTTCTGGTGCAGAGATATGTGATTTCTTACTCGGTTGCTAGGGTAACCCCATCTGGTTGCTAGGCAGTTACCATAGTGATACTAATCAAGTGTCCTTGCCATCCTGATAGAAATAAATCAACCCAGAAGTCTCTCTGAATTTCTGGTGCAGAGATGTAGTTACTGCTAAACGGTTGCTAGGGTACTCTGTTTAGTTGCTAGGGAGTGGCTTGGCAGCTGCCAATCATGAATCTCCAAAGGCTGCTTGTCAGTATGAATGATATAAACCAACTCCCATGCCTCTGTGACATTCAGAATGGAAGATATCCCTCTATGGATTTTGGTTGTTAAGGTGCTCCGACAATGGTTGCTAGGGAGGGGCCAGGAAGTGTTGATTTGATGCATGATTGGCTGTTTGCTGTCCCGAGTCAAACGAGACCACCCTTGTGTTTCTATGACACTTCTATCCGGAGATATCCCTTTGATCTGTTTCAATAGAAGTCTATGGGACTTGTTGCTAAGGTGCTGTTAATGGTTGCTAGGGCGTGGCTTGATAGCTTCACAATGATCCTGAGAGACTGATTGGTCGTCTGAGTAAAATGAGCCCACCCCCTCGTCTCTATGACACTGTGATCCAGAGCTATGTTCAATACAAATCCCTATGCCTTTTCATTTCATGGGCCGTCCTACACCATTATAAGTCAATTGGGGCATTTTTGGGCAGCTCCTGCCCCCCAGGGGTGCAACTTTTACCCCATATTGAGGTATGCTCTTACAGAGCCTGCCAGCCTCTTCAAATGTGGCAAATCACACGTTTCTACGAAATCCTCGCTTGGAGCTGTGACGCGTCAAAGTTTGTCTCAATGTTAAGTCTATGGGATTTTTCGGCTGCTTTTTTGCCCCTGGGGCAAATACCGTACCCCGATCAGCTTATAAAAGTCATAGCACACGTGTCCTCAATAGGCCGTTCGATTTGACACCTCATTCGTGGGTCTCACGCCAAACTGTGCGGGACGAGTTAGGTGCCGAAGTTTTGTACGGAGATAGAATAATAATAAAAAGTATAAAAATAAAAATAAGTATGTGAGATTACAATAGTGATGCTTTGCAAGCACCACTAACTAGATAGGTACATTTCCTGAAGAAAATGTGAGTGGTGCTTGCCGTGGCAAAACTCGTCAAACAGCATGTTGTAACTTGAAAAGAAAAAAAATTATGGTCATAAATAAATCAGCCCAGAAGTCTGTACGATTTTCTGGTGCAGAAATATGTGATTTTTACTCGGTTACTAGGGTAAGCCCATGTGGTTGCTATGCAGTTACCAAGGTAATACAATACATGGCTCCTTTCCATCCTGAGTGAAATAAGTCAACCCGGAAGTCTGTAGTGTTTTCTGGTGCAGAGATATGTGATTTGTTACTTCGGTTGCTAGGGTAACCCCATCTGGTTGCTAGGCAGTTACCATATTGATACTAATGAAGTGTCCTTGCCATCCTGGTTGAAATAAATCAACCCGGAAGTCTGTACTCTTTTCTGGTGCCGAGATATGTGATTTGTTTCTCGGTTGCTAGGGTAACCCCATCTGGTTGCTAGGCAGTTACCATAGTGATAGTAATCAAGTGTCCTTGCGATCCTGAGTGAAATAAATCAACCCGGAAGTCTGTACTCTTTTCTGGTGCCGAGATATGTGATTTGTTTCTCGGTTGCTAGGGTAACCCCATCTGGTTGCTAGGCAGTTACCATAGTGATAGTAATCAAGTGTCCTTGCGATCCTGAGTGAAATAAATCAACCCGGAAGTCAGTACTATTTTCTGGTGCAGAGATATGTGATTTGTTACTCGGTTGCTAGGGTAACCCCATCTGGTTGCTAGGCAGTTACCATAGTGATAGTAATCAAGTGTCCTTGCCATCCTGATTGAAATAAGTCAACCCAGAAGTATCTACGTTTTTCTGATGCAGAGATATGTGATTTGTTACTCGGTTGCTAGGGTAACCCCATGTGGTTGCTAGGCAGTTACCATATTGATACTAATGAAGTGTCCTTGCCATCCTGGTTGAAATAAATCAACCTGGAAGTCTGTACTCTTTTCTGGTGCCGAGATATGTGATTTGTTTCTCGGTTGCTAGGGTAACCCCATCTGGTTGCTAGGCAGTTACCATAGTGATAGTAATGAAGTGTCCTTGCCATCCTGAGTGAAATAAATCAACCCGGAAGTCAGTACTATTTTCTGGTGCAGAGATATGTGATTTGTTACTCGGTTGCTAGGGTAACCCCATCTGGTTGCTAGGCAGTAATCATAGTGATACTAATCAAGTGTCCTTGCCATCCTGATTGAAATAAGTCAACCCGGAAGTCTCTACGTTTTTCTGATGCAGAGATATGTGATTTGTTACTCGGTTGCTAGGGTAAGCTCATGTGGTTGCTAGGCAGTTACCATAGTGATACTAATGAAGTGTCCTTGCCATCCTGATTGAAATAAGTCAACCCGGAAGTCTCTACGTTTTTCTGATGCAGAGATATGTGATTTGTTACTCGGTTGCTAGGGTAACCCCATCTGGTTGCTAGGCAGTTAACATAGTGATACTTATCAAGTCTCCTTGCCATCCTGATTGAAATAAGTCAACCCGGAAGTCTCTATGTTTTTGTGATGCAGAGATATGTGATTTGTTACTCGGTTGCTAGGGTAAGCCCATCTGGTTGCTAGGCAGTTACCATAGTGATACTAATGAAGTGTCCTTGCCATCCTGATTGAAATAAATCAACCCGGAAGTCTCTACGTTTTTCTGATGCAGAGATATGTGATTTGTTACTCGGTTGCTAGGGTAACCCCATCTGGTTGCTAGGCAGTTAACATAGTGATACTTATCAAGTCTCCTTGCCATCCTGATTGAAATAAATCAACCCAGAAGTCTCTCTGATTTTCTGGTGCAGAGATATAGTTACTGCTAAGCGGTTGCTAGGGTACTCTGTGTAGTTGCTAGGGAGTGGCTTGGCAGCTGCCAATCATGAATCTCCAAAGGCTGCTTGTCAGTATGAATGATATAAACCAACTCCCATGCCTCTGTGACATTCAGAATGGAAGATATCCCTCTATGGATTTTGGTTGTTAAGGTGCTCGACAATGGTTGCTAGGGAGGGGCTAGGAAGTGTTGAAGTGATGCATGATTGGCTGTTTGCTGTCCCGAGTCAAAGCGAGACCACCCTTGTGTTTCTATGACACTTCTATCCGGAGATATCCCTTTGATCTTTTTCAATAGAAGTCTATGGGACTTGTTGCTAAGGTGCTCTTAATGGTTGCTAGGGCGTGGCTTGATAGCTTCACAATGATCCAGAGAGACTGATTGGTTGTCTGAGTAAAATGAGCCCACCCCTCGTCTCTATGACACTGTGATCCAGAGCTATGTTCAATACAAATCCCTATGCCTTTTCATTTCATGGGCAGTCCTACACCATTATAAGTCAATTGGGGCATTTTTGGGCAGCTCCTGCCCCCCAGGGGTGCAACTTTTACCCCATATTGAGGTATGCTCTTACAGAGCCTGCCAGCCTCTTCAAATGTGGCAAATCACACGTTTCTCACGAAATCCTAAGCTTGGAGCTGTGAGCGTCAAAGTTTGTCTCAATGTTAAGTCTATGGGATTTTTTGGCCGCTTTTTTGCCCCTGGGGCAAATACCGTACCCCGATCAGCTATAAAAGTCATAGCACACGTGTCCTCAATAGGCCGTTCGATTTGATACCTCATTTGTGGGTCTCACGCCAAGCGGTGCGGAGACGAGTTAGGTGCCGAAGTTTTGTTAAGAGATATAATAAAAAATAAAAACTAGATGGGTACATTTCCTGAAGAAAATGTGAGTGGTGCTTGTCGTGGCAAAACTTCGTCAAACAGCATGCTGTAACTTGAAAAGAACAAAAATTGTGGTCATAAATAAATCAAACCAGAAGTCTGTACGATGTTCTGGTGCAGAAATATGTGATTTGTTACTCGGTTGCTAGGGTAAGCCCAAGTGGTTGCTATGCAGTTACCAAGGTAATACAACACATGGCTCCTTTCCATCCTGAGTGAAATAAGTCAACCCGGAAGTCTGTAGTGTTTTCTGGTGCAGAGATATGTGATTTCTTACTCGGTTGCTAGGGTAACCCCATCTGGTTGCTAGGCAGTTACCATAGTGATACTAATCAAGTGTCCTTGCCATCCTGATAGAAATAAATCAACCCAGAAGTCTCTCTGAATTTCTGGTGCAGAGATGTAGTTACTGCTAAACGGTTGCTAGGGTACTCTGTTTAGTTGCTAGGAGTGGCTTGGCAGCTGCCAATCATGAATCTCCAAAGGCTGCTTGTCAGTATGAATGATATAAACCAACTCCCATGCCTCTGTGACATTCAGAATGGAAGATATCCCTCTATGGATTTTGGTTGTTAAGGTGCTCGACAATGGTTGCTAGGGAGGGGCCAGGAAGTGTTGATTTGATGCATGATTGGCTGTTTGCTGTCCCGAGTCAAACGAGACCACCCTTGTGTTTCTATGACACTTCTATCCGGAGATATCCCTTTGATCTGTTTCAATAGAAGTCTATGGGACTTGTTGCTAAGGTGCTCTTAATGGTTGCTAGGGCGTGGCTTGATAGCTTCACAATGATCCTGAGAGACTGATTGGTCGTCTGAGTAAAATGAGCCCACCCCTCGTCTCTATGACACTGTGATCCAGAGCTATGTTCAATACAAATCCCTATGCCTTTTCATTTCATGGGCCGTCCTACACCATTATAAGTCAATTGGGGCATTTTTGGGCAGCTCCTGCCCCCAGGGGTGCAACTTTTACCCCATATTGAGGTATGCTCTTACAGAGCCTGCCAGCCTCTTCAAATGTGGCAAATCACACGTTTCTACTGAAATCCTCGCTTGGAGCTGTGACGCGTCAAAGTTTGTCTCAATGTTAAGTCTATGGGATTTTTCGGCTGCTTTTTTGCCCCTGGGGCAAATACCGTACTCCGATCGCTTATAAAAGTCATAGCACACGTGTCCTCAATAGGCCGTTCGATTTGACACCTCATTCGTGGGTCTACGCCAAGCGGTCTGGGGACGAGTTAGGTGCCAAGTTTTGTCACGGAGATAGAATAATAATAAAAAGTATAAAAATAAAAATAAGTATGTGAGATTACAATAGTGATGCTTTGCAAGCACCACTAATAAAAAGTATAATAAGTATGTGAGATTACAATAGTGATGCTTTGCAAGCACCACTAATAAAAATAATAAAAATAACTAGATAGGTACATTTCCTGAAGAAAATGTGAGTGGTGCTTGCCGTGGCAAAACTCGTCAAATAGCCTGCTTGAAAAGAACAGAAATTGTGGTCATAAATAAATCAACCCAGAAGTCTGTATAATGTTCTGGTGCAGAAATATGTGATTTGTTAGTAGGTTGCTAGGGTAACCCCATGTGGTTGCTAGGCAGTTACCATAGTGATACTAATCAAGTGTCCTTGCCATCCTGATTGAAATAAGTCAACCCGGAAGTCTCTATGTTTTTGTGATGCAGAGATATGTGATTTGTTACTCGGTTGCTAGGGTAAGCCCATCTGGTTGCTAGGCAGTTACCATAGTGATACTAATCAAGTCTCCTGGCCATCCTGATTAAAATAAATCAACCCAGAATTGTCTTCAATTTTCTTGTGCAGAGATATGTGATTTGTTACTCGGTTGCTAGGGTAACCCCTCCTTGTTGCTAGGCAGTTACCATAGTGATCATAATCAAGTGTCTTTGCCATCCTGATTGAAATAAACCAACCCAGAAGTATCTACGTTTTTCTGATGCAGAGATATGTGATTTGTTACTTGGTTGCTAGGGTAACCCCATATGGTTGCTAGGCAGTTACCATAGTGATACTAATGAAGTGTCCTTGCCATCCTGGAGTAAAATAAGTCAACCCGGAAGTATGTACTGTTTTGTAGTGCAGAGATATGTGATTTGTTACTCGGTTGCTAGGGTAACCCCATCTGGTTGCTAGGCAGTTACCATAGTGATAGTAATCAGGTCTCCTTGCCATCCTGAGTGAAATAAACCAACCCAGAAGTCTGTACGTTTTTCTGATGCAGAGATATGTGATTTGTTACTTGGTTGCTAGGGTAACCTCATATGGTTGCTAGGCAGTTACCATAGTGATAGTAATGAAGTCTCCTTGCCATCCTGAGTGAAATAAGTCAACCCGGAAATCTCTACAAATTTCTGGTGGAAAGATATGTGATTTGTTACTCGGTTGCTAGGTTAACCCCATCTGGTTTCTAGGCAGTTACCATAGTGATACTAATCAAGTCTCCTGGCCATCCTGATTAAAATAAATCAACCCAGAATTCTCTTCAATTTTCTGGTGCAGAGATATGTGATTTGTTACTCGGTTGCTAGGGTAACCCCTCCTTGTTGCTAGGCAGTTACCATAGTGATCATAATCAAGTGTCTTTGCCATCCTGATTGAAATAAACCAACCCAGAAGTATCTACGCTTTTCTGATGCAGAGATATGTGATTTGTTACTTGGTTGCTAGGGTAACCCCATATGGTTGCTAGGCAGTTACCATAGTGATACTAATGAAGTCTCCTTGCCATCCTGAGTAAAATAAGTCAACCCGGAAGTCTGTACTGTTTTCTAGTGCAGAGATATGTGATTTGTTACTCGGCTGCTAGGGTAACCCCATCTGGTTGCTAGGCAGTTACCATAGTGATAGTAATCAAGTGTCCTTGCCATCCTGAGTGAAATAAATCAACCCAGAGGTCTGTGATATTTTCTGGTGCAGAGATATGTGATTTGTTACTTGGTTGCTAGGGTAACCCCATCTGGTTGCTAGGCAGTTACCATAGTGATAGTAATAAAGTGTCCTTGCCATCCTGAATGAAATAAAGCAACCCAGAGGTCTGTACTATTTTGTGGTGCAGAGATATGTGATTTGTTACTCGGTTGCTAGGGTAACCCCATCTGGTTGCTAGGCAGTTACCATAGTGATACTAATCAAGTGTCCTTTCCATCCTGATTGAAATAAGTCAACCCGGAAGTCTCTATGTTTTTGTGATGCAGAGATATGTGATTTGTTACTCGGTTGCTAGGGTAAGCCCATCTGGTTGCTAGGCAGTTACCATAGTGATACTAATGAAGTGTCCTTTCCATCCTGATTGAAATAAGTCAACCCGGAAGTCTCTACGTTTTTCTGATGCAGAGATATGTGATTTGTTACTCGGTTGCTAGGGTAACCCCATCTGGTTGCTAGGCAGTTACCAGATTGATACTAATCAAGTCTCCTTGCCATCCTGATTGAAATAAATCAACCCAGAAGTCTGTCTGATTTTCTGGTGCAGAGATATAGTTACTGCTAAACGATTGCTAGGGTACTCTGTTTAGTTGCTAGGAGTGGCTTGGCAGCTGCCAATCATGAATCTCCAAAGGCTGCTTGTCAGTATGAATGATATAAACCAACTCCCATGCCTCTGTGACATTCAGAATGGAAGATATCCCTCTATGGATTTTGGTTGTTAAGGTGCTCGACAATGGTTGCTAGGAGGGGCTAGGAAGTGTTGATTTGATGCATGATTGGCTGTTTGCTGTCCCGAGTCAAACGAGACGACCCTTGTGTTTCTATGACACTTCTATCCGGAGATATCCCTTTGATATGTTTCAATAGAAGTCTATGGGACTTGTTGCTAAGGTGCTCTTAATGGTTGCTAGGGCGTGGCTTGATAGCTTCACAATGATCCTGAGAGACTGATTGGTCGTCTGAGTAAAATGAGCCCACCCCCTCGTCTCTATGACACTGTGATCCAGAGCTATGTTCAATACAAATCCCTATGCCTTTTCATTTCATGGGCCGTCCTACACCATTATAAGTCAATTGGGGCATTTTTGGGCAGCTCCTGCCCCCCAGGGGTGCAACTTTTACCCCATATTGAGGTATGCTCTTACAGAGCCTGCCAGCCTCTTCAAATGTGGCAAATCCGGGAAGCTAACTCTCTCTCTATCTTCAAAAAACGGCTAAAAACACATCTTTTCCAAATGCACTTAACCGGTCACTAAAAAAAAAAAAAAAAAAAAAAAAAAAAAAAACCCATTAAATTTCTTGTTGCACTTAAATCTGTTTTGTATACTATTATGATGATAGTGAAACTTTGTAATATTGCACTTTTTGTACCACTGTCTCCCCAAGATGATTCGCTGATGTTCTTCCTCTTTTGTAAGTCGCTTTGGATAAAAGCGTCTGCCAAATGAATAAATGTAAATGTAAATGTAAATGTAAATCACACGTTTCTACGAAATCCTCGCTTGGAGCTGTGACGCGTCAAAGTTTGTCTCAATGTTAAGTGTATGTGATTTTTCGGCCGCTTTTTGCCCCTGGGGCAAATACCGCACTCCGATCGCTTATAAAAGTCATAGCACACGTGTCCTCAATAGGCCGTTCGATTTGACACCTCATTCGTGGGTCTACGCCAAACGGTGCGGGACGAGTTAGGTGCCGAAGTTTTGTTAAGAGATATAAAAATAAAAATAAAAATAAAAATAAAAATAAAAATAATAAGTATGTGAGATTACAATAGTGATGCTTTGCAAGCACCACTAATAAGTATGTGAGATTACAATAGTGATGCTTTGCAAGCACCACTAACTAGATAGGTACATTTCCTGAAGAAAATGTGAGTGGTGCTTGCCGTGGCAAAACTCGTCAAACAGCATGTTGTAACTGGAAAAGAACAAAAATTATGGTCATAAATAAATCAACCCAGAAGTCTGTACGATTTTCTGGTGCAGAAATATGTGATTTGTTACTCGGTTGCTAGGGTAAGCCCGTGTGGTTGCTATGCAGTTACCAAGGTAATACAATACATGGCTCCTTTCCATCCTGAGTGAAATAAGTCAACCCGGAAGTCTGTAGTGTGTTCTGGTGCAGAGATATGTGATATGTTGCTCGGTTGCTAGGGTAACTCCATCTGGTTGCTAGGCAGTTACCATAGTGATACTAATCAAGTCTCCTGGCCATCCTGATTAAAATAAATCAACCCGGAAGTCTATGTTTTTGTGATGCAGAGATATGTGATTTTTTACTCGGTTGCTAGGGTAACCCCATCTGGTTGCTAGGCAGATACCATAGTGATACTAATCAAGTGTCCTTGCCATCCTTATTGAAATAAGTCAACCCGAAGTCTCTACGCTTTTCTGATGCAGAGATATGTGATTTGTTACTCGGTTGCTAGGGTAAGCCCATCTGGTTGCTAGGCAGTTACCATAGTGATACTAATGAAGTCTCCTTGCCATCCTGATTGAAATAAGTCAACCCGGAAGTCTCTATGTTTTTGTGATGCAGAGATATGTGATTTTTTACTCGGTTGCTAGGGTAACCCCATCTGGTTGCTAGGCAGATACCATAGTGATACTAATCAAGTGTCCTTGCCATCCTTATTGAAATAAGTCAACCCGGAAGTCTCTACGTTTTTCTGATGCAGAGATATGTGATATGTTGCTCGGTTGCTAGGGTAACTCCATCTGGTTGCTAGGCAGTTACCATAGTGATACTAATCAAGTCTCCTGGCCATCCTGATTAAAATAAATCAACCCGGAAGTCTCTATGTTTTTGTGATGCAGAGATATGTGATTTTTTACTCGGTTGCTAGGGTAACCCCATCTGGTTGCTAGGCAGATACCATAGTGATACTAATCAAGTGTCCTTGCCATCCTTATTGAAATAAGTCAACCCGGAAGTCTCTACGTTTTTCTGATGCAGAGATATGTGATTTGTTACTCGGTTGCTAGGGTAAGCCCATCTGGTTGCTAGGCAGTTACCATAGTGATACTAATGAAGTCTCCTTGCCATCCTGATTGAAATAAGTCAACCCGAAGTCTCTATGTTTTTGTGATGCAGAGATATGTGATTTTTTACTCGGTTGCTAGGGTAACCCCATCTGGTTGCTAGGCAGATACCATAGTGATACTAATCAAGTGTCCTTGCCATCCTTATTGAAATAAGTCAACCCGGAAGTCTCTACGCTTTTCTGATGCAGAGATATGTGATTTGTTACTCGGTTGCTAGGGTAAGCCCATCTGGTTGCTAGGCAGTTACCATAGTGATACTAATGAAGTCTCCTTGCCATCCTGATTGAAGTAAGTCAACCCGGAAGTCTCTATGTTTTTGTGATGCAGAGATATGTGATTTGTTACTCGGTTGCTAGGGTAAGCCCATCTGGTTGCTAGGCAGTTACCATAGTGATACTAATGAAGTGTCCTTGCCATCCTGATTGAAATAAGTCAACCCGGAAGTCTCTACGCTTTTCTGATGCAGAGATATGTGATTTGTTACTCGGTTGCTAGGGTAACCCCATCTGGTTGCTAGGCAGTTAACATAGTGATACTTATCAAGTCTCCTTGCCATCCTGATTGAAATAAATCAACCCAGAAGTCTCTCTGATTTTCTGGTGCAGAGATATAGTTACTGCTAAACGGTTGCTAGGGTACTCTGTGTAGTTGCTAGGAGTGGCTTGGCAGCTGCCAATCATGAATCTCCAAAGGCTGCTTGTCAGTATGAATGATATAAACCAACTCCCATGCCTCTGTGACATTCAGAATGGAAGATATCCCTCTATGGATTTTGGTTGTTAAGGTGCTCGACAATGGTTGCTAGGAGGGGCTAGGAAGTGTTGAAGTGATGCATGATTGGCTGTTTGCTGTCCCGAGTCAAACGAGACCACCCTTGTGTTTCTATGACACTTCTATCCGGAGATATCCCTTTGATCTTTTTTCAATAGAAGTCTATGGGACTTGTTGCTAAGGTGCTCTTAATGGTTGCTAGGGCGTGGCTTGATAGCTTCACAATGATCCAGAGAGACTGATTGGTTGTCTGAGTAAAATGAGCCCACCCCCTCGTCTCTATGACACTGTGATCCAGAGCTATGTTCAATACAAATCCCTATGCCTTTTCATTTCATGGGCCGGTCCTACACCATTATAAGTCAATTGGGGCATTTTTGGGCAGCTCCTGCCCCCAGGGGTGCAACTTTTACCCCATATTGAGGTATGCTCTTACAGAGCCTGCCAGCCTCTTCAAATGTGGCAAATCACACGCTTTCTACGAAATCCTCGCTTGGAGCTGTGACGCGTCAAAGTTTGTCTCAATGTTAAGTCTATGGGATTTTTCGGCTGCTTTTTTGCCCCTGGGGCAAATACCGTACCTCGATCGCTTATAAAAGTCATAGCACACGTGTCCTCAATAGGCCGTTCGATTTGATACCTCATTCGTGGATCTACGCCAAACGGTGCGGGACGAGTTAGGTGCCGAAGTTTTGTTAAGAGATATAATAAAAATAAAAATAAAAAGTATAATAAGTATGTGAGATTACAATAGTGATGCTTTGCAAGCACCACTAATAAAAAGTATAATAAGTATGTGAGATTACAATAGTGATGCTTTGCAAGCACCACTAAAAATAAAAAGTATAATAAGTATGTGAGATTACAATAGTGATGCTTTGCAAGCACCACTAATAAAAAGTATAATAAGTATGTGAGATTACAATAGTGATGCTTTGCAAGCACCACTAATAAGTATGTGAGATTACAATAGTGATGCTTTGCAAGCACCACTAATAAAAATAAAAATAATAAGTATGTGAGATTACAATAGTGATGCTTTGCAAGCACCACTAATAATAAAAATAACTAGATAGGTACATTTCCTGAAGAAAATGTGAGTGGTGCTTGCCGTGGCAAAACTCGTCAAATAGCCTGCTTGAAAAGAACAGAAATTGTGGTCATAAATAAATCAACCCAGAAGTCTGTATAATTTTCTGGTGCAGAAATATGTGATTTGTTACTAGGTTGCTAGGGTAAGCCCATGTGGTTGCTATGCAGTTAGCAAGGTAATACAATACATGGCTCCTTTCCATCCTGAGTGAAATAAGTCAACCCAAAAATCTGTACTGTTTTCTGGTGCAGAGATATGTGATTTGTTACTCGGTTGCTAGGGTAACCCCATGTGGTTGCTAGGCAGTTACCATAGTGATACTAATCAAGTGTCCTTGCCATCCTGATTGAAATAAGTCAACCCGAAGTCTCTATGTTTTTGTGATGCAGAGATATGTGATTTGTTACTCGGTTGCTAGGGTAAGCCCATCTGGTTGCTAGGCAGTTACCATAGTGATACTAATGAAGTCTCCTTTCCATCCTGATTGAAATAAGTCAACCCGGAAGTCTCTACGTTTTTCTGATGCAGAGATATGTGATTTGTTACTCGGTTGCTAGGGTAACCCCATCTGGTTGCTAGGCAGTTACCATAGTGATACTAATCAAGTGTCCTTGCCATCCTGATTGAAATAAATCAACCCAGAAGTCTCTCTGATTTTCTGGTGCAGAGATATAGTTACTGCTAAACGGTTGCTAGGGTACTCTGTGTAGTTGCTAGGGAGTGGCTTGGCAGCTGCCAATCATGAATCTCCAAAGGCTGCTTGTCAGTATGAATGATATAAACCAACTCCCATGCCTCTGTGACATTCAGAATGGAAGATATCCCTCTATGGATTTTGGTTGTTAAGGTGCTTGACAATGGTTGCTAGGGAGGGGCTAGGAAGTGTTGATTTGATGCATGATTGGCTGTTTGCTGTCCCGAGTCAAGCGAGACCACCCTTGTGTTTCTATGACACTTCTATCCAGAGATATCCCTTTGATCTGTTTCAATAGAAGTGTATGGGACTTGTTGCTAAGGTGCTCTTAATGGTTGCTAGGGCGTGGCTTGATAGCTTCACAATGATCCTGAGAGACTGATTGGTCGTCTGAGTAAAATGAGCCCACCCCTCGTCTCTATGACACTGTGATCCAGAGCTATGTTCAATACAAATCCCTATGCCTTTTCATTTCATGGGCCGTCCTACACCATTATAAGTCAATTGGGGCATTTTGGGCAGCTCCTGCCCCCAGGGGTGCAACTTTTACCCCATATTGAGGTATGCTCTTACAGAGCCTGCCAGCCTCTTCAAATGTGGCAAATCACACGTTTCTACTGAAATCCTCAGCTTGGAGCTGTGACGCGTCAAAGTTTGTCTCAATGTTAAGTCTATGGGATTTTTCGACCGCTTTTTTGCCCCTGGGGCAAATACCGTACTCGATAAACATAAAAGTCATAGCACACGTGTCCTCAATAGGCCGTTCGATTTGACACCTCATTCGGTGGGTCTACGCCAAACGGTCTGGGACGAGTTAGGTGCCGAAGTTTTGTTAAGAGATATAAAAATAAAAATAAAAATAAAAATAATAAGTATGTGAGATTACAATAGTGATGCTTTGCAAGCACCACTAATAAGTATGTGAGATTACAATAGTGATGCTTTGCAAGCACCACTAATAAATCAGAGTTGATAATGCTCAAACAAATAAAAAGTTATAAAAGTTGAAGTGCCTCATAAATAATGTGAACTTCAAAAAATGTTTTATTATTTCATGTACAAATATATAAAAATAGACCTGGAGGAATCCAATTAGGTAAAGGATTGAAAGCCACAAGTCTCATCAGTTTATATTTCACATTTGAGGAAGATATTATGAAAAATGAGATTTCTGCAATATTTTTTCCAAGACTATGTCCAGGTACCAAGAAGCCTCCTTGGATACCTCAAAAAGCAACCTAATGACCAAATGTTATGAAGGGTACTGCAAGCTATTTTAGTCATCATATACACTATTCATACCGATAGTCGCCCATTCAACATTCAATGGCTGGTGATGGCCAGTGATACAGACAGCATTCATATGGATGGTCAGACATAGAACCAACAATCACACTGATGGCCAGCCATCAGACAAGCCATTTGTTCTATAAGGTGCATTACCTTATCTTTTCAGACCACAATGCATTTACCTTATAAATCAAATGGGAAAACAAACACACACACACACACACTCTCTCTCTCTCTCTCACACACACACACACGTATAATGTGTGCGTGTTACATAGCAACTCACCGATGTAAAATTGGACCATCTTTTCCGTCCTCAAGCATATCACCCTCGTCGGTGTATTCACTCCTCAATTTCGTCATCGCTGCTTCGAGTGATCTCAAATAAAACATCTTCAGCAGAAAAAAACTTCTTTTGACAATCCATTTGATGAGATAATCCGTCCAGTAAGTAAGACGCGAAAACAGATGTTGACTGGGGAACAGTCTTTTTACTATGGGTCGTTTGTTGTCAAATGACGGGGGTGTGGTCACAGCCTAATTCGCAGGTTAGCTCCTCAAGCGTAGAGTGGCTGATTCAAATAAATAAAAAAACATCTTGTTCGCGAGGAATGTAAACTTCCCGGGTATCGTTGGAATCGTGCACTGCTTGGCTACATTTTCTATCAGTCATATCATTTCAATTCTTTCATTGGCTTTCGTTGTAAAGACAAAACAATAGGATCAGCATATCATGACGTCAAAAAAACTGACCGCAGTGTTTGGATATTTTGACCTATATATTGCCTATCTTTGTATTTGTGTGTGTGTGTGCGGTCTTAATTTGTTCATTACACTCTAAGCAACACACCCATATAACTTTCGGCTACCGGGAGTCTGTTTTTATGCATAATTTTATTGCATAACCGACAAGTATGATACTTCACCCTGAAGAAACTCGATGTAAACAAAGGAATAACCATCGATGTTACAACGTTATTGTTTCTTTGGACTAAAAATGCTCTATGGGATGTTATTCAGTGGACCCTCACCTTTTAGCAGTGGATGCGTGTGTGGCTCGTTATTACGACCCTACTGGTATGTACTCCGTTTTTGATTACGTGTTTTGATCTGTATTACTTACATAAATGCAAGAAATACATTCGTTATAAGCTTTTCATCGAAAAACAGAGCTCTATCATCGATGCTTGAGGCTTACACCTTTAAAATGATATATGGTTTGCCAAGATTAATGATGTTCTTTCACGTTAAATCTATTCATAAACATTAAACTAGGGGGGGGGGGGGAACTCTTCGGTGCGACTGCGCACTGGTGCAGGTTAACAGGTTAAATGACTGGCGTCCTGTTGCTCTGACCCCCATCATTAGCAAATGCTTTGAGAGGTTAATCAGAGATCACATCTGCTCTGTTCTACCCACCTCTTTGGACCCATTGCAGTTTGCCTACTGCAACAACCGCTCCACTGATGATGCCATTGCATCTACAATACACACTGCTCTCTCCCACCTGGAAAAAAGGAACACATATGTGAGAATGCTGTTTGTAGACTACAGCTCATCATTCAACACCATAGTGCCCTCCAAGCTTGATGTGAAACTCCGGGCTCTGGGCTTAAACAGCTCGCTGTGCAGCTGGATCCTGGATTTCCTGTCAGGCAGACGTCAGGTGGTTAGAATGGGCAGCAACACCTCGTCATCACTGACCCTCAACACTGGAGCCCTGTAGGGCTGTGTTCTCAGCCCACTCCTGTATTCACTATACACACATGACTGTATGGCAACACATAGCTCCAATGCCATCATTAAGTTTGCTGACGATACGACGGTGGTAGGTCTGATCACTGACAATGACGAAACCGCCTACAGAGAGGAGGTGCACACTCTGACACACTGGTGTCAGGAGCACAACCTCTCCCTCAACGTCAGTAAGACCAAGGAGCTTATGGTGGACTTCAGGAGGAAAGACAAAGAACACAGCCCCATCACCATTAATGGAGCACCGGTGGAGAGAGTCAGCAGCTTCAAATTCCTCTGTGTCCACATTACTGAGGAACTCACATGGTCAGTCCACACTGAGGCCGTTGTGAAGAAGGCTCACCAGCGCCTCTTCTTCCTGAGACGGCTGAGGAAGTTTGGAATGAACCACCACATCCTCACACAGTTCTACACCAGCACTGTAGAGAGCATCCTGACTGGCTGCATCACCGCCTGGTACGGCAATAGCACCGCCCACAACCACAAAGACCTGCAAAGGGTGGTGCGAACTGCCAGAAACATCATCGGAGGTGAGCTTCCCTCCCTCCAGGACATCTATAACAGGCGGTGTGTGAAGAAAGCTCGGAGGATCATCAGAGACTCCAGCCACCCGAGTCATGGGCTGTTCTCACTGCTTCCATCAGGCAGGCGGTATCACAGCATCAGGACCCGCACCAGCCGACTACATGACAGTTTCTTCCCCCAAGCAATCAGACTTTTGAACTCTTGATCTCTCACGATCAACAATCAGCACTTTATTAATCATCATCTTGTATCACACACTGGACTGTCAAATTTATTCTCCCCAAATCAACTACTGTATATATATTTTTATATACCCTTACCATTATTTTTATTGTATGTGTATTCTATATTGTGTGTATTGGTTACTGTACATTGTATATTGTGTTGTGTAAGTATGTGTACATTTGTTATGTAAATTGTGTTGTGTAAATATGTTGTTTATTGTAATTGGTACTGCTATGTTATTTGGAACTGCACACAAGACTTTCACCTACTGTTGCACTTGTGTACACAGTAGTGTGACAATAAAGTGATTTTATTGATTTTATTTTATTTGACAGGAATATATTGGATCACTGCTATACAACATTAAAGGATGCATATCGCTCTGTCCCACGTGCAGCTTTGGAACTCTCTGATCACTGTCTGGTTCATCTTCTCCCGATCTACAGGCAGAAATTAAAATCAACAAAGCCAGTTGTAAGGACTGTAAGGAGATGGACTAATGAAGCAGAGCTGGAACTACAAGCCTGCTTTGACTGCACTGATTGGAGTGTTTTTGAAGTTGCAGCCACAGACCTGGACGAGCTCACAGATACTGTTACATCATACATCAGTTTCTGTGAGGGTATGTGCATCCCTACTACCGGCAGGCGGAACAAAAGGAGGTTAGGAATCTCTGCAGAGGCTCCGTGTAAGAACAGGGAAGAGAAAAGTGATTCATCAGAGCATTGAGTTTCTAATGAGTGTGATGAAATCTGTTGTGTGTGAAGGAATTACCGGAGATGCAATAAAAACCAGCTGAGTAAAAATATTGTTAATGTAGCAGAAAGCGTTGTTGGGGAAGTTGTTTGTTATCTAACCATTTTAGTTTCTGCTGTGGGTGAAGGAATGTCTTTTTTTACCATTTTATTCATGCTGAAAAAAGTTCTGAAAGAAATATCTGAAGATGCGTGGAATGTGCTGACGGCTACACTGAATAATTCAGTGTAATTAAATCAGGCAGATTTTAGGCTCTAGTAGCTTCATTTTGTAAGGTCCACCTATTGGTCCAATGGCGGCTTCCAATAGCGTGGCTGAAGGAACCTGCTGTCTTTTTATTCACTGTAAATAATACATTGATTATTTGATTTGAGTTCCATGTTTTATTAATTTTAATTATATAAAGAAAAAAATTTATTATTTTCTTTATTTCATCTGACTCCTATTAAAAAAAAAAACCTTGTTGATGTATCTATGCTCAGAATTTTATTATCTTATTATTTTTAGTAATTCTCTCTTTTAGACTGCATTTGTTTTTTCAATGTTATTCGGGTTCTGTGCCAGACACAGGTCCTTTAGCTACAAATTCGTCAGTTTCAGATATTAGTAAGTTTTAGACTAAGTCTTATAGGTTCTTGGCTTTATGTGTTTAATCTTATTTGGCTAAGTCCAGTATAGATTCTCGACTCACCATTTAGCCCCAGTCAATTAAGTTCTGTTTTACAGATTCTCGGTTTGCCGTTTAGCCTTTTAGTACATATTTACCTAATGGGTTACCAGTTGGTTGGATATTTACCAGTTGGTGATGGCGCAATGGATAAGACACATGCCTTTGGTGTGAGAGACCCAGGTTTGAATCCACTGTGAGACACCAATGTGTCCCTGAGCAAGACACTAAACCCCTAGTTGCTCCAGAGGCGTGCGACCTCTGACATATATAGCAATTGTAAGTCGCTTTGGATAAAAGCGTTAGCTAAATGAATAAATGTAAATGTAATAAGAAATATACTAGAAAACAGTTCTCCAGAATGAATAATAATTACCATTTATTTTACCTGGTAATAGTAATATATTCAAACAATCCAATAAAATTAATAAATCAAACTCAAAGCTTTCAGTGAGCCAAGCATAATAATATAAAGTTGCATTCCATTCAAACATTTTCCAAACATAAGTAATTCAAATTGCATACCTGGTAGATTTCTGTGAGGGTTTTCTGGCTACAGAGACCCTGAGCTCCTCTGCCATCCTTCCTTAAGTTCCAAATGATTCTATTGATATTGCAGATGTGTATGTTTAATGTTATTTAGGATTTGGTTTATAATTTAGGGAGTTGTGAGTAGACCTTTGAAAACATGATTGAGTAGGTCGTTTGATGTTTACAAAGAATGCACCTAATCTGCATACAGCAAGTCAAGTCAAGTCAAGTGGTTTTTATTGTCATTCAACGATATACAGTTAGTACAGTCCACAGTGAAATGAGACAATGTTCCTCCAGGACCATGGTGCTACATAAAACAACATAGGACAAACACAGAACCACATGAGACTACACAGACTAAATAACATTTCTACATAAAGTGCACATGCAAACGTGTGCAAAAGTATGGGACAGTACAATAAATTACTAAAAGCAACAGGACAATAGGCACAGTAAGAGAAAACGAGAGACAGTGAGAGACAGTGCTGCACCGACAGTACACATTTATAATCAGAGTAATGCAAAAAGATGACACTTTCTAAAAATGCTAAATGTAAACATAACATACTATGAAATAGTGTTCTATGGACATAGCAGTTATTGAGTTAGCAGGCAGGTATAAAGTGATAATGAATTAAAGTGCAACTCTGGACATGTGCAAAAGTTGGACGGTGTACAGTTGTGTGTGTGTGTGTGTGTGTGTGTGTGTGTGTGTCATTCCAGTCCCTGAGTATTGAGAAGTCTGATGGCTTGGTGAAAGAAGCTGTTACACAGTCTGGCCGTGAGGGCCCTAATGCTTCGGTACCTCGCCAGACAGCAGGAGGGTGAAGAGTTCGTGTGAGGGGTGTGTGGGGTCATCCACAATGCTGGTTGCTTTAAGGATGCAGCGTTTTGTGTAAATGTCTTTGATGGAGGGAAGAGAGGCCTCGATTATCTTCTCAGCTATCCTCACTATCCTCTGCAGGGCTTTGCATTCCGAAACGTTGCAAGTCCCAAACCAGGTAGTGATGCAGCTGCTCAAGATGCTCTCAATAGTTCCTCTATAGAATGTAGTGAGGATGGGGGTGGGAGATGTGCTTTCCTCAGCCTTCGAAGAAAGAAGAGACCCTGCTGGGCTTTCTTGGTAATAGAGCTGGTGTTGAGGGACCAGGTGAGGTTCTCCGCCAGGTGAACACCAAGGAATTTGGTGCTCTTGACGATCTCCACAGAGGAGCCATCGATGTTCAGCGGAGAGTGGTCACTCTGTGCTCTCCTAAAGTCAACAACCATCTCTTTTGTTTTGTCCACATTCAGAGAGAGGTTGTTGGCTCTACACCAATCTGTTAGCCGCTGCACCTACTCTCTGTATGCTGACTCGTCTTTCTTGCTGATGAGACCCACCACGGTCATATCATTGGCGAACTTGATGATGTGATTCGAGCAGTGCATTGCTCCACAGTCGTGAGTCAGCAGAGTGAACAGCAGTGGACTGTGTACACAGCCCTGGGGGGCCCCAGTGCTCAGTGTGGTGGTGGTGGAGATGCTGTTCCTGATCCAGACTGACTGAGGTCTCCCAGTCAGGAAGTCCATGATCCAGTTGCAGAGGGAGGTGTCCAGGCCCAGCAGGTTCAGCTTTCCAATCAGGTGCTGAGGAATGATTGTGTTGAATGCTGAGCTGAAGTCTATGAAGAGCATTCGAATGTATGAGTCCTTTTTATCTAGATGTGTGAGCGCCAGATGGAGGGTGGTGGCGATGGCATCGTCTGACCTGGAGTGGTGGTGGCGTAGTGGGCTAAAGAACTATACTGTAAAACAGAAGATTGTCGGTTCGATCCCCACAGCCACCACCATTGTGTCCTTGAGCAAGGCACTTAACTCCAGGTTGCTCTGGGGGGATTGTCCCTGTAATAAAGGGCTCTTTAAGTCGCTTTGTATAAAAGCGTCTGCCAAATGCATAAATGTAAATGTAAAATGTCTGTTGAATGGTTGGGATGATACGCAAACTGCAGGGGGTCTAGTGAGGAGGGCAGATGGGTCTTTATGTGGTGGTGGCGTTGAAGCACATTGGAACGACGGCACTGCTCAGAGAGATGTTGAACATGTCGGTAAGAACATCTACCAGCTGGTCTGCACATCCTCTGAGCACTCTGCAGGGAATGTTGTCTGGTCCATTAGCCTTCCGTGGGTTGACTCTATGTAGAGTTTTCCTCACATCAGCCATGGTAAGACAGAACACCTTTTAGTTTTGAGGAGGGGTAGTCTTCCTCACCACCACGTCGTTCTGTACCTCAAACCGAGCGCTTCTGGAAGGGAGGCATCTTTGTCACAGGCTACTGATGTTGTCCTGTAGTTGGTGATGGCCTGGATGCCCTGCCACATGCACCGCGTGTCGCAGCTCTCCTGGAATTGACTGTGGATTCTCTGGGCGTGTGCTCGCTTTGCCTCTCTGATGGCCCGGGACAGTTTGGCTATTCTTCGCTATTCTTGTCACCTGCTCTGAAGGCAGAGTCTAGATTCCTCTGCAGCACACGCCCCTCCGCATTCATCCACGGCTTCTGGTTGGAGTGTGTGGCGATGGTCTTGGAGAAAGTGACATTAACAATGCACTTGCTGATGTAGCTGATCACTGATGCTGTGTATTCCTCCAAGTTGGTAGAATCGCCATATGTTGCAGCCTCCCTGAACATGTGCCAGTCGGTACACTCAAAACATTCCTGAAGAGCAAAGATGGTTTTCACCAGCTTCTGAAGCAGTTTTGTGCACCTGACGAGCAGTCTGTATGCTGGGATTAGCATAACAGAGATGTGGTCTGAGTAGCCGAGGTGGGGGTGGGGCTCCGCCCAGATTCCCGTGGTAAATAAAAAGGTCTGCATCTAACAGTCACAAGCTTCACTTGCATGGAGCGAGACTTGCATAGAGTTCTTGCACCATCCGAGTTGATGTAAACACAGAAGCCACCATTGTGAGTCTTACCGCACAGAGCTGCATTTCTGTCGGCATGAAAGGAGGCGAGCCCGTCTAACTGAATGGCGGCATTGGGAACTCTGTCGCTGAGCCACGTCTCCATGAAAACAAAGACGCAGCAGTCTCTAAACTCACACTGCGTAGTCTGCTGGAGTCGGCTGTGGTCCAGTTTATTGTACAGGGAGAAAATATTTGAGAGCAGGATAGACAGGAGAGCCATTCGTCTAGGGTTTTTTTTTAGCCTAGCATGGACCCCCGCCCTCTTGCCGCACTTCCGCTTCCTCGCACAACGCTTAAGATGTCCTCTCCCCAGGCCTCCGGCATCAGGCAACGCCGGGGACTGGAGGCCTGGTCTCCGCAGCAATCTGAGGTCACGTAGCTTCTCCTGCAGATCATCATGCAGCTTTGTTGTTGCATGAATCTTATATTTGAGCAGTGTCTGGCAATGGTAAACACAAACACCGTTTTACCAGTTGCACTGAGACCTCTTGAATGACACCAAACATGTATGTTCAGCAACCTTTTACATTACAGAACAGGATTAGTCATAACTTTGTTTTTGGTGACCCTAAATGACCTGAGGTGAGAGGGGGGGCAGATGTGAGTGAGATTTGTTTTTTATGGTCCTTTCTCAGTAGGGTGTGTTGTCTCAGGTGGAGATACACTTCTGTGTGAGAGTTTTATGACGTTGGTTCTCGCAGAGTTCTTTGACTTTTACCAAAAATACGCCTTTTGGGCATAGATATTCTGGTGCCAGCCATACAATTTCTACCAGTGTTCATTACTAATGTTCTACACTATTTGGGGGTATTTAACATATTTTTTAAATAACCTTTAAAATATATTTGTTTTGAACCCAAGCAGGGGCATTTATTTACAAATTGTGCACAAATGAAGGCAGACAGGTAAAGTACAATTCTTGGTGGAGATGGAGGGTGAAAGTCTAAGCCAGATTCACAGAGGTGAGCTAATGTCAAGGAAGGTGTTCACTTGGTGAGGGTGAATCCACAGGTGAATGTATTACAGGTGAGCACCGGAGCATTGGTAAGTAACCCACAGGAGGATGTTGGAGAACGAGTGAGTATACCACAGGAGTTCGCTGGAGAGAGGACAAGTGTTTCCCAGGATATCCCTGGGGCACAGATGAGTTTTTCAAAGGAAATCACTGGAGAATGG
Organism: Xyrauchen texanus; assembly: GCF_025860055.1. Lineage (NCBI taxonomy): Eukaryota > Metazoa > Chordata > Actinopteri > Cypriniformes > Catostomidae > Xyrauchen > Xyrauchen texanus. The sequence continues at coordinate 37,282 of NW_026265663.1, forward strand.
TTGTGTAATCCACAGGAGATCGTTGGAGAAAGGGTTAGTATTCTGCAGTGTTTGTGTGTGCTTCTTATAGTGGTGCTGATTGGTATATTGAATTGGCTGCAGGTACGGGTGATTCGTACTCTGGTGAGTTTGAGCACTGTGATTGGATTACTGGGGAGCCTGGTGTATTTGTGACAATATTATATTTGGAATGATGTATCATAATGACTCTAATTTGATTTCAATAGCTTTATAACAGTAAAAATCAATATAATATCAGTAAAATAATCTCATACTGTTTAAATAAAATTTGATTATAACAACAGGAAAATGTGAGAAATGTGGTTATTCTTAAACTTGCTAAAAATGATTGTGTAACTGCTTGTATACACAGAATTGTATTGATTTATGTTTACATGATCATATACTCCACTGATTATAGAGGAATAGATTATTCAATTATCCAGTGAAACTAGTTTATAAATTGGATATTTATCTGTTCACATAAATGTTGGGCTTGATTATAACATGTTTCTTTATTTGTCTTTCTATTGTGTATTTTTTTTAACTGAGAAAATAAATTATAAAGTACAATAAATAATACCTGTCTATATGGAGTATATTATCTTTGTTTGGATACTTTTTCTCACAATGTTGTCAAAATTGTAAAGTTTGTCTCACTGTGTCACGATTCCTTGTTGTCTGCCCCGTGTTTTCCGTTTCACAGAGCACATTCCATGTCACGTTTTCCTTGTTGTCCGCCCCGAGTCTCACTGTCCTTGTAAAAAAACACAATTCCCACAATTCCCGGCCTCTCTCACTGCCTGCACTCATCATTGTTCTCACCTGTGTCTCGTTTAGTCTTTATTGTGTCCTTGTGTATTTAAACCCTGTTTGTTCCTCCATTCCCTTGTCGGTCGTTGTTTGCACTGCACATGGATGTTGAAGTTTCACATTCCTTGTTCATGTTCCCTGCTGTGTGTAGTTCGTTCGAGGATAACCCTGCCCTCTCGTAGATGTTTGCTGTCTGTTCACTCTTTGTATGTATCCCGTGTTTAGTTTATTTTTCCCTCGTGGATCTTTATTTTGGTTCCAGTGTTTGTATCTGTTTTCTGCCTTTGTCAATAAAAGAACCGCGTTTGGATCCGCACTTCCCGTCTGCCTCTTCCTCACATCATTACAGAGCGACCGACCACAATGGATCCAGCGGTTCAACGAGCCAACTATCAGCTGCTCTGTTTAAAGCTGGAGGACCGACCGGTAGAAGACCACATTCGCGACTTCCTTGAGCTGGCGAACGTCTTGGACTTCCGGACTCAGCCCAGGTGGTCTTCTTCAGGGGCAATCTAAGTAGTTACGCTCAAGGAGCGGTTGCCACCGGCGACCGCGACTGGACGCTCGAGACCTTACTGGTGTGCGGCTCACCATTCACTGTGGGCGTTGCTGAGGAGGACCCTACCTCACCATCCACAGTGGAGACTCTTTAGCCGTCCCTGTCGCTCTCTGTCGCCAGCCCCACCTGTCAGCGAGCAAACCCCGTGCCGGTCGCTTTCCCAGAAATCACACGGTCTACTTCGTCTGCCCAGAGGAGGAAGAGAAGACAGGCTTCTGCCTCCCGGCCCACACCTGCCCCGGTCTGCGAGCCAGAGCCCACGTCAGCCACGGTCAGCGAGCCTGAGCCTGTAGCCTCAGACGTCAGCGAGCCAGCGCCTGTAGCCTCAGACGTCAGCGAGCCAGCGCCTGTAGCCTCGACCGTCCCTGAGCCAGCGCCTGTAGCCTCGACCGTCCCTGAGCCAGCACCTGTAGCCTCGACCGTCCCTGAGCCTGCGCCCGTATCCTCGACTGTCCCAGAGCCAGTGCCAGCGGCCTTGACCGTCCCAGAGCCAGCGCCAGCGGCCTTGACCGTCCCAGAGCCAGCGCCAGTAGCCTTGACCATCCAAGGGTCAGTGCCAGCAGCAATGACCGTCCAAGAGCCAGCTCCCCCCGAGCCTTCCAGGGCTCTGCCTCCCGAGCCTTCCAGGGCACCGCCTCCCGAGCCTTCCAGGGCTCCTCCTCTCGAGCCTCCCAGGGCTCCTCCTCTCGAGCCTCCCAGGGCTCCTCCTCTCGAGCCTCCCAGGGCCCCTCCTCTCGAGCCTCCCAGGGCTCTGCCTCTCGAGCCACCCGAGCCTTCCAGAGCTCCGCCTCCCAAGCCTCCCAGGGCTCCATCTCTCAAGTCTCTCGAGCCTCCCAGGGCTCCGCCTCTTGAGCCTCCCAGGGCTCCGCCTCCCGAGCCACAAAGGGCTCCGCCTCTCAAGTCTCTCGAGCCACCCATGGCTCCGCCTCTCGAGTCTCTCGAGCCAACCAGGGCTCCACCTCTCGAGCCTCTCGAGACTTCCAGGGCTCCGCCTATCCGAGGCCTCCTATGGCGCTGCCTCTCGAGCCTTCCAGGGCTCCGCCTCTCGAACCTTCCAGGGCTCCGCCTCTCGAGCCTCCCTGGGCTCTGCCTCTCGAGCCTCCTGCGGCTCCACCTCCAGAGCCATCCAGGGCTCCGCCTCCTACGGCTCTGCCTCCAGAGACTTCCAGGTCTCGCCTCTAGAGCCTCGCTTCGAGCCTCCTCCTTCAGCTCCGCCTCTCGAGCCTCCTACGGCTCCGCCTCCCGAGCCTCCTCTGGCTCCACCCCTAGAGCTTCCTACGGCTCCCCCTGCCTCAGCTCCGCCTCCTGAGCCTCCCACGGCTCCGCCCCCTGAGCCTCCAGGGATTTCCATGGTTCTGCTTCCCTTGGCTCCGCCTCCTGAGTCTCCCTCGGCTCCGCCTCTAGAGCCTCCCACAGCTCCGCCTCCGAGACTTCCTCGGCTCCGCCCCCTGAGCCTCCAGAGCTTTCCATGGTTCTGCCTCCCTCAGCTCCGCCTTCCTGAGCCTCCCTCGGCTCCGCCTCCTGAGCCTCCCACAGCTCCGTCTCCTGAGCCACCCGAACCTCCCTCGGCTCCGCCTCCTGAGCCTCCCTCGGCTCCACCTCCTGAGCCTTTCCCGACTCCACCTCCAGTGGCTCCCTCAGCTCCGCCTCCTGAGCCTCCCTCGGCTTCGACTGCTCCTCCTCAGAAGTCCTCCTTGGCCCCGCATCACACAGCTCTGTCAGCTTCCCCAGTGGCCACTCCCAGGCCACCCAGACCGGTCCTTGCCCTGTGGCCACCTCCTGGCCTTCTAAACCTGTCCTTACTCAGTGGACACCCCCCAGACCACCTGACCCGGTCCCCGTCACATACCCCCATGGACTTCCTGTCTGCCTCTTGCGCCTCTGTGGCCTGCCTGTCTTGCCCTCTGTGCCCTCCTGGACTTCCTGCCTGCCCCTTGTGCCCCCTTGGACTGTCTGTCTGCCCCTTATGCTCCCTTGGACTGTCTGTTTGCCCTGTCATTTGTTTAGGATCATCTGGAATCCGATCCTTTGAGGGGGGATTCTGTCACGATTCCTTGTTGTCTGCCCCGTGTTTTCCGTTTCACCGAGCACATTCCATGTCACATTTTCCTTGTTGTCCGCCCCAAGTCTCACTGTCCTTGTAAAAAAACACAATTCCCACAATTCCCGGGCTCCCTCACTGCCTGCACTCATCATTGTTCTCACCTGTGTCTCGTTTAGTCTTTATTGTGTCCTTGTGTATTTAAACCCTGTTTGTTCCTCCATTCCCTTGTCGGTCGTTGTTTGCACTGCACATGGATGTTGAAGTTTCACGTTCCTTGTTCATGTTCCCTGCTGTGTGTAGTTAGTTCGAGGATAACCCTGCCCTCTCGTAGATGTTCGCTGTCTGTTCACTCTTTGTATGTATCCCGTGTTTAGTTTATTTTTCCCCTCGTGGATCTTTATTTTGGTTCCAGTGTTTGTATCTGTTTTCTTCCCTTGTCAATAAAAGAACCGCGTTAGGATCCGCACTTCCCATCTGCCTCTTCCTCACATCATTACACACGGATTGCTACACAAATAAAGGAGTGCTTATTCGTTGTGCAGTACAAGTAAAACAATATTGTCTTTCATAATTCAAACACATAATAGCTGAAACCCATTCCTCCACTACTTTTAACTTTTAACCTTCAGATGCTTGGCATTATGTTAATATATAAGATGTTTAAAGTGTCTTTGCTGTAACATGTAATTCACATTGCCATGCAAGTGCATTAGTTAAATGTGCCCGTCAGATTAAAATAAAAAAATCTCTGTCGTCTTTTGCACTTGCTACAGTATACAGATCACCAGGTATTCTGATTTCCTTGGTGAATTTCCAAATTTTCTATCAGATCAAGTATAAATGATCTTATGATCTTTATAAATTATAATAAAGTATAAAGTACAATAATAATACCTGACTATATGGAGTATGTTGTCTTTGTTTGGACACCTTGTATAAGCCATATTTTATTCTCACACTTAGTTACTGCAATAAAATAAATGAAATTTGCCTTGACATGAATGTTATTGACACTGCCACTGTAAAAATGAATAGATCCTCCAAACACCCTCTTAAGTAACCTCAAATATCCTGTTCATGTACTCAATTTCAGTGGGAAGAAATACGACTCATAATCCTGCTTTTGTTTTTCCTTCTCTGTCTCTCATTGAATCTCAAAACAGGTCTAACCAGAATACACAAAAGACAGAGTCTAAAAAAAGATGATTTGAATAAATGGGCAGAGAAAGTCATGCAAGGCATTTAACACAATTCCATACCTATTGATCATAAAAGAACGTGATAGCACTAGCCAAAATGTGATTATGAGATTATCAGACTATAACTGTATATACAGTACTTGTCTTATTAAATGTATTACTACTATAATTCCCCTCTGTGTCATTATCAACATCTACTGACAATGACAAAGATGATTTCAGCAATCTATGTGTGTATCTTTTGTGTACTGGAAGAACAATGATGATTTTAACAGTAAATACTATGTTGAGCAGTAACTGACATGGCAAATGGACGACAGACATAAAGAGTATTTTTAAAAGCAAATGTCATTATATACAGCAATAACACTGAATCGGTAACGTCTCAAACACTTCCTCCCCCTCCCCTCCCCTAAAAACTCATGACCCATGTGACTTATTAGAAAAGTTTTTCTTGTGTACACAGAAGATTCACACACATTCAGAGATCTCAGAGTGTTGCTGCGGATGTTTCCTCTTTTCAAGCCCTTCACAAGGTGAATAAACACTTTTAACTTTCAAATAAAATAAAAATGTATGTATTTATTTAAATTTCATTGAAATATGGATGTTTGTATTATAGAGCAACTGAAATGTTAAAATATCTTCATTTCTTTTTTTTTTAATAAAGATATTTAAATGATATCTTCATTTTTGAACTATTGTTATAATGCAACAGAAGTTGAAGTGAACTGAAGGCAGTTAATGCATCACAGAATGTTTTCTATAAGATATATTTTTTGTTGGTTTTAAATATGTAGTTCAAAACCTTCTTAAACTAGAATATATTTTATGAATTCTGTCCTCCAAAGTCAATTTTCACTATCATCTTAGCACTTGTGAAAACCACCAAACAATCAAATCAAACTTGTATATAAATTAATTATAGTAGAAAGGCAGAAACAAATCTTTGTATTTATTAATATTTGTGTGTAAATATTTTTTGCCTAAAATAATGTTTTGATGTTTTTTTACTTTTTTATTTTAATTGTTTTATGATCTTTTGTGCCTTATATTTGTTTAATTTTTTAAATTGTGCTATTGGGGCAAGTTGTCACTAAAGTTCAACATGTGTTCAATGAACTGTATCTTTTTTCCTGGTCAATAATGGTGAAAATGTTCAACAGCTGTTTTGTAGTCAAGACTTCAAAGTTTTCTCTTGACAGAAATTGACTTTTAATAAAACCTATTTACTGCAGTACAAAGTGTGACAACTAGCCCTTATCTGCCCTATAAACTATATATGAAGGTCGCCTGATATTTCTGTTATTAATTTCTAGTGTCTCATGATTCAAACAGACCTATAAAGAGTCTGTAAAGGTGAAAGATGGAAATCAACACATAACGTCATGTTACTGTTGTAACCTCCGTTCCTCTTCTGTCACTCACTCAACGTTGTGTCAAATGAAGTGACACAAGGGGACACAAGGGGTCTTCCTGGGATGCTAAACGTACCTCTGAACCTGAGAAAAGGCCAATGTCAAATTGGCAGACAGAATTTGCATGCTCAGCCCCGGACATACGGGTATAAAGGGAAGTGGGGCAGCGAGTGCCAGTCAGAATTTTGCCAAAAGGAACCAAAAATAAGGTATGGCCGTTTACAGTGGTAGGTCTAGTGCTGTGGCAGGAGGGACACAACGTCCTGTTCCCTCCCTCGGGGAACAGAGGTACAACAGTAACCATGATGTTATGTGTTGATTTCCATCTTTGACCATTTCTGAACCATGACGTTCCCCTTCTGTCACTCACTCAACGTTGTGTTGAATGAAGTGACACAAGGGGTCCCATCTAAAAATGCTATGCACTGACCGTGTTACGCGAACTGTCAAGACAGGTGCAAGCAGGCTACTGCTGCACGTAGCCCTCCCCAACGTCCCCAAAGAGATGTCACATACAGAACTTAGGTTCCCCGCACACCTGAGGAGGGGAACAGGCACTACATGATTAGCATGAGAGCAAGGATGCCTTTTCTCTCACTATGTCTCTCACATAGGACCTGAAGCGGCTGGGGCTATCTTAAAGCTATGAAACGCATCGGGGAAGGCAGTCTTTCCCGGTCCTATTGTTTCAGGGGGAAAAGACCCTGCAGAGGCCACATCCTGCCCAGTCTAGGGGGAAGTAACATGTGGCAAATACACCACGAGGGTTGTGAAGTCGTACGTGGGAAATGGCGTGGTGGTAGGTCCAGCCTAATGAGGGGGGACTCTACAAGCACGAAGACCGGGGCAGCGGGGCTGCCCAAGGGAAACGAGGGTCCGCCGACAGGGGGACCGTACCGTGGGAAATACATCATGGGGAGTTTGCCTGAAAAGGGAATTAAGTAAGTGGAGCCCGATCCCAGTACAGAGCACCTGTGACTCGTAGTGGGTCTGGCCGCGAATTGCTCCACTGAATTCACCGGCCAGAAGGCTAGGGAGGAGAACATCCAAGTAGCGATGCTTAGTGGCTAACCTGGGATAGAAGGTGCACTGGATCAACTTGGTGAAGGGCGCTGTGTGCAAGCGGAACACCCGGTCGGTTGTGCCGCGTTACTGAGTTCTACCGGCTCGGACCTGTCAAAACGCGGGATGAGACCGACTCGACCCTGAGATTGTAAAATCTGGCAAAGGTATTGGGTGTTGCCCAGCCCGTTGCTCTGCAGATGTCAGCTAAGGAGGTGCCATGGGCCAGTACCCACGAGGATGCCACACTTCTGGTAGGGTGTGCTCGAACCAGCAAGGGGGCGGGCATGGCTGGGTGTGATAAGCTAAGGAAATAGCATCAAAGACCCAGTGAGCTCACCTCTGTTTGGAGACGCCGTTCCCTTTCCGCCGTCCGCCGAAGCAGACAAAGAGCTGCTCAGAACATATAGAGCTCTGCGTGTGGTCCAAATAGATATGCAAAGCATGTACCGGACACAGCAACAAGAAGGCTGGGTCTGCCTCCTCCCGGGAGCTTGCAGCTTGCTTGCAGGCTCACGACCTGGTCCCTGAAGGGGGTCGTAGGAACCTCGGGCACATAGCCCGGTCGCGGCCTCAGGATAACGTGAGAATGTGCCGGACCGAACTTTAGGCAGGTGTCGCTGACAGAGAATGCATGCAGGTCCCCAACCCTCTTGAAGGAGGCTAACAAAGGAGGAGATGGCGGGCGAGTTGAGACATGCCCGTTACACACGGCGCCCCAACCCTGTCAAGAGGTCTGGACACCTGCTGCAAGGGGACACCGGTCCGCAGAAAGCTGAGGTCTGTCCAAGGGTTGAAAGTCTGATGGCAAGAAGGGGTGATTGTCACATGGTATGTTCTGTGGCGCCATACCCATCTCGGGACTCGAGTCTATAGCCAGTGCTGAAGATGTCTCATATGCATCAACCCGAGTGGCTGACTGACTGAGCGCACTCGTTGGTGAAACGCGATGTCATTGAGACTGAGTCTAACTCTATAACGAGAAAAGAGATGCTCTGAACCAGGACGAGCTTGCTCATTTCCCAGTTGACCTAATGCCCTAGATGGCTGAGGTGCCTGAGCACCAGGTCCCTGTGAGCGCACAGTAACTCTCTCGAGTGAGCCAGGATGAGCCAGTCGTCCAGGTAGTTGAGTATGCGGATGCCCACTTCCCTTATCGGGGCAAGAGCTGCCTCTGCATTCTTCGTGAAGATGCGAGGGGACAGGGACAGGCCGAAGGGGAGGACCTTATACTGATACGCCTGGCCGTCGAACACGAACCGTAGGAAGGGTCGGTATCGAGGCAGAATTGAGACGTGGAAGTACGCGTCCTTCAGGGCTACCGCCGCAAACCAATCTAGCTGTCGAACGCGGGTAAGAATTTATTTCTGCATTAACTTTTTTAACATGAGTCCCAGGTTGAGGCGGAGCTACCTGTTGTTTAGCCACAGGGGGACGCCCTCGGCGAGCAGGCGGGGCACGCTGGTTTGGCGGTGCTGCGGCAAGGTGTGCCATCTGCTTCTTCTCCGCCAAAAACTGCTGGGCGAAGTCGTCGACGGTGTCGCCGAAGAGGCCAAGCTGGGAGACGAGAAAGCGTTTCTTGTCAACGTCGCGCATGTCGACCATGTTCAGCCAGAGGTGACGCTCCTGGACCAAGAGCCCGCCCGAGTGCCTGCGCTGTGACCTTTGTGACTCTGAGAGTGAGGTCGGTGGCAGAGCGCAGTTCCCACAGCACGTCGGGGTCGAGAACTACCCAGGTGCAGATCTTTGAGTGCCTTGGCTTGGTGAACTTGCAGGAGAGCCATGGCATGCAGGGCGGAGACTTTCCTGTGGCGCTGTACACTTTCTAGGTCCATGATGATGTCATTCTACAGGCTCTGGAGCGGAGTACTGGGCGGTCCCGCTAGGTGGCGGCGTTATATGAACACAAGTGGATCAGGTCGGTTCCAGGCAGTAAAAGGTGCCCTCCACAACCACGTCAGCTTGTCATACACCGGTCAGCTTGTCATACACTGGAAACCAAGCCCGTCGTTATCCCCATATTGCCTTCATCGCCAGCCGGGTCGTCCTCAATACCGTGGGAAGAAGGAACAACGCAGAGGGCGGCAGAAGTTGCTTTCTCTCGTGAGAAAAGAAAGCCGCGACCGCAATGTTGCCATGGCTATGTTCTCGCACTGAGAACATGAACCATTCATAAAACGCTGCCTGCGTGTGATCGCAGACCAGGCACGTGAGGCAGCTTTTATGAGCGTCAGAAGTGGAGAGAAATCAACCGCATCCAGGAACTACACAGAGGCGGAAAGACATCTTTAAAAGACACGTCCTGAAAAGCGCTATCGAAGCGCCCGGGGGCATAGACTGCACAGCGTTCAGAGAGAGAGAACGGCAGCTGGAAATGCGCCGTAGATCCAACAGCAGTGCTTATTGCCAGTAGAGGTGAATGAAACTTGCTGTTGGACAACCGTTCGGCTCCGAAGAAAAATTCTGACTGGCACTTGCTGCCCCACTTCCCTTATTACCCGTATGTCCAGGGTGGGGCATGCAAATTCTGTCTGCCAACTTGACATTGGCCTTTTCTCAGGTTCAGAGGTACGTTTAGCATCACAGGAAGACCCCTTGTGTCACTTCATTCGACACAACGTTGAGTGAGTGACAGAAGGGGAACTTGCAGAGATTAAATGTGTGAAAATAAAATGTAGAGCTAAGAATGGATATGAAGTAAACAATACTGTAATTTTGTCTGTAGAGAACTGAACTGAAACTGACATGTAATTATATTATATTATATTATATTATATTATATTATATTATATTATATTATATTATATTTTATTTGATATTAAGTATATAATATATTTAGCGTCAGGAACTGAACTTGAGCCCAAACCTTTAGTTTCCTCTTATCCATGTTACTATGGTGATCTATAGCAATAAAATATAAAGCGTTTGTGTGGATCATCATCTGTTTACATATCTGTCTAAGTTTCTGTTTTACTTTCATAGGAAAAACACATCACATCTTCATCTACTATCATTACTTTGGTGTTGAGAGTATAACTGATTGTGACGCTTGCTCTGAAGTGTAAAGGTAAGAATAAGTTCTGCATAAGGCTGCATTCGAAGTGTCCAACTCTCTTTTCTGAAACGAGACATCCTAGATGACGTATGCAGCTAAGAAATACAACCTCCTGAAGACGCATCCTTCCAAATGAGACACAGCCGTTGTTTCACATTGCAAACGCACATTAAATGACTGCAGCCTTTGTAGAGTTTTACATGATGCAGAAATGATGTATTAAAGCGTGTTGTCAATGAAATATCACTAAATAATATAACCACAACTTACCTTAAACATCTTTTGACTATAGATAATTATAGAAAGATATAGAAATATAGAAAAGACAATATAGAAAAATGATATATTGTAGAATATCTGCCATCTGTGTTACAGAACAATCACTAGAAGACATCAACCCATGTATCCACGACATATCAGCAATGATCGATGTCCAGCACTGTCTGATTCAACTTTTAAATGAACAATCTTCAAGATTTCAATGTGAATCTGACAATATCTCATGCAATAATACATTTACATAATAACAAGAAAAGTTGACAAACTGGCCAACAGCAATTAAATCCTTCTGTAAGATTAGCAACACACACACTCACACACTCTCACACACACACACACACACACACACACACACACACTCTCACACTCTCACACACACACACACACACACACAAAAACAACAAACAAACAACCGCCATTCGCCACCAAGTGGCGGTGACGTCACAACGACTTTTGTGCCAGGCTATGTGCACGTTAAGGCCACGTGAAGTGTCGAATGCCCGCTGGCAGGAGGTCACGGGACAGATCCAACCGGTGACACGGGTCGAATGACTGGCTGATGCACCACCTGTGCCCCCTACTGTGCCAACTTGCTGTGCTTTAGCCACCCTGCGCTCTGCTTGTTGTTGTGAGCGTCGCTCCTCTGCCCTCCGTTGTTGTTGGACTGCCTCCAACTGGCCAGCAGCATCCTTCACAAGCCTCCTCCAAAGAGGCCGATCTTGACACTGCTGGTACCAGTCGTCGGCAAGTCCACTCAGCTCCACATCCTCCTGTACCACATCGCTCCATCTCTTCTCCAGCCCGTGCTGCGCCCGCTTAGCCCCCTCTATCCGGCCGAACAAAAACTGTTTAGGCATGCGGTGGCCGGGCATGCGGGCTACATGACCCAGCCAACGCAACCTTGCCTGCCGGAGGAGCTCACCGATGGGACTTTGTCCACATCTTTCAAAGATTTGTGAGCTCCTCACACAATCCAGCCTGGTTAAACCCAGGATGGATCTTAGGCAGGCCAGCCTAAATGTTTCTAGCCGGCGATGTTGTTCCATTAGGGGGTCCACGTTTCGCAAGCATAGAGAAGGGAGGGAATGACCGTGGCCGAGAATACTTGAAGCTTTGTGCGGAGCGACAAACCGGGTAGCTTCCACACATCGTTATGCAACCAATGAAAAGATAATGCCGCTCGACTGATTCGGAGTGAGACCTCTGCTGTCAAACCGGAGCTGGTCATAAGCACACTTCCCAGGTATAGAAAACACTCCACTCTCTCCACAACTGCCCCATCGCCAATTGGGAGCTGTGGGGGTGTAGTGTCCGGTGGTACATAATACCCAGGAAGCTGTTTAGTTTTGTTTGGGCTGATGGTAAGGCCCCATCTCTTAGTTGCAAGCTCCAGGTTCATCAGCAGCGCCTCCAACTCCTCCTCTGATCTAGCAGCAATCACCAGATCATCAGCATACATAATGTGGTTGACCAATAGGGAGCCATCCCTTGACCGCACCCGGGCATCGATCAACCTCCCATTATATCTGTACCAGATGGAAATTCCTCCAGTACAGCCATCGAAGGCTTTAATTTTAAGGTCCTTAATGATCGCGAGCAGTGGGTCTGGGACTCCGAAAGCACGAAGAGCAACCCAGAGCCCAGGCCTGCTGATGGTATCATAGGCCTTGACCAGGTCAATAAAGCAGAGATGTAGGTCTTGCTGGAATTCCCTACACCTCTGCTGTAGCAGACAGACAGAGAATATGGCATCTGTGCAAGACCGCCCCTTCCTGAAACCACACTGGGGCTCCGCAAGTCTCTCCTCAGCGTGCCTGGCAAGGCGATGTTGAATAATCCTTGCCAGGACCTTTCCCAGTGGTTTCACATTGTAAATGGTGAAACGCTCAGCGATTGACACTTGTGATTATATTTTTAAATAGGCATTTTATGTGCTTCATTTTAATGTCAGGCATTTCTATTGACAATTATTTTTTTATAGATGGATCCATCAGAAGATGACTCTGTTATTACTCAGGAGGTGCTGGAAGATCTTAAAGAATCGATATCTGCTCAAGATCTGCCATCAGCTGCTGACAACATCAAACATTTCCTCGACCAGCAAGATCGTGTTGAGCTTAATATTGCTGTGACGGGGGAATCTGGTTCTGGAAAGTCCACATTTATCAATGCTTTTAGGGGTTTGGAAGATGATGTTGAGGATGCAGCTGAAACTGGTGAAGTGGAGACCACTAAAGAACCCAAAGCTTACAAACACCCAAAATATGAAAATGTGAAATTCTGGGATCTTCCTGGAATCGGAACTCTAAAGTTCAAAGCTCAAGAGTATCTTAAACTCGTTCAGTTTGAGCGCTATGATTTTTTCATCATCATCGCTTCAGATCGTTTCAGAGAATGTCACGCTAACCTGGCCAAAGAGATCAAGAGAATGAAGAAGAATTTCTATTTTATTCGTTCCAAGATTGACTCCAGTATTGATGCTGCAAAGCGAAGAAAAAACTTTGATGAGAAAAACACGCTGGACAACATACGAGAGGACTGTGTTAACGGTTTGTTTATGATGTTTATTACATGACAGTGTTTTGAAGTGTGAACTTTATTTACTGTTGAACTAATTTCTTTAATCCCAGTTTAAAGCTGCACTCAGTAATTATCATTATTTATAAGAATAGTACTTTCATAAATCTGTTTAAAATCATGAACACTCACATGAAGTTCAGATTTCATCAGTACATTAATATAATCTGATTTATTTTACATGAAGCGGGTCGCCTCATGGGGGCTGCCATGTTGTGATGACATGACCAGCTGAATACTACTAACTTCAATAATTAATAAAATAATGTATTAAATTAATCATTGATGACGGCTAACTGTGCCATTGATCAGTTCAACTGATGAGTGTTCAGGAAACAGTCTTTAACCTTTAATTTACTGCTGTGTTACGAATAAATTTACTGCTCATATTTATAATACAATATAATTAATAACACTAAAATTATGCAACGAGCAAAGATGATTATTTATGAGTAATATAATTATCATTAATATAAGCAGTGTCTTATAATCATGTGTTTTCTGTGTCTGTAGGTCTGAGAGAGATCGGTGTAGAGGATCCTGATGTGTTCTTGATTTCTGGTTGGCATCTCAACAAGTATGATTTTAATTCACTGCATGAGAGGATGGAGACTGAACTCCCACAACACAAGAGACATGTGCTGATGTTGACTGTACTGAATATCACAATGGAGATTATTGAGAGAAAGAAGAAATCTCTAGAGAAAAACATTTCAAGAGTAGCTTTATTATCTGCTGGTGCGGCTGCAGTTCCTGTTCCTGGTCTTTCAGTTGCTGTAGATGTAGGTCTCTTAGTAAATGAGACACAAAAGTACAAGACTGCATTTGGTCTGGATGATGAATCTCTGCAGAAGATCAGTGAAAGATCTGGGAAGAGCATTGAGTTTCTTACAAGTGTGATGAAATCAGTTGTGTGTGAAGGAATAACCGCTGGTTCAATTATTCTTCTGCTGAAACAAAGCTCTCTTTATGCAGCAGAAGAAGCTGTTGAGGAAGTTCTTAATTTTATACCCATTATAGGATCTGCTGTGGCTGCAGGATTGTCTTTTGTGGCAGTTTCATACATGCTGAAGAAAATTCTGAATGAAATAGCTGAAGATGCCAAGAATGTGCTTCTGGCATCACAAAATAATCCAATGTAATTAAATCAGACAGATTTTAGGCTCCAGTAGCTTCATTTCTACCAGCGTTCATCACTGTTCTATTGTTCTGCACTATTTGGGGGTACTTACATTGTTTTTATAACTTTTAATATATATTATAATTGTAATAATCGATATGACTCTAATTTGATTTAAATACCTTTATAATAGTAAAAAATCAATATAACATCAGTAAAATAATCTCACAATAATAAAATGGAGTGGTGGTGGTGGTGGCGTAGTGGGCTAAAGCACATAACTGGTAATCAGAAGGTTGCTGGTTTGATCCCCACAGTCACCACCATTATGTCCTTGAGTAAGACACTTAACTCCAGGTTGCTCCGGGGGGATTGTCCCTGTAATAAAGGGCTCTTTAAGTCACTTTGTATAAAAGCATCTGCCAAATGCATAAATGTAAATAAAATTAGAGTATAACTCGAATAAGTATAAATGTGAGGAATTCTGACATTTTTAGTGGTTAGTTTTTAAACTTGTTAAAATTATTGTGTAATTGCTTTTATTTACAGAACTGTGTACATGATCATATACTCCACTGATTATAGAGGAATAATTCAAGTTATCCAGTGAAACTTGTTTATAAATGGGATAGTTATCTGTTCATATAAATGTTGGGCTTGATTATCAAATGTTTCTTTATTTGTCTTTCTATTGTGTATTTTTCTTTAACTGAGAAAACAAGTTCTAATAAAGAATAAAGTTCAATAAATAATACCTGACTATATGGAGTTTGTTGTCTTTGTTTGGAAACCTTGTCTAAGTCACAGGTTTGTTGAATTGTAATGTTTGTCTCACGGTGTGTTACACAAATAAAGAAGCTCTAATTTATTGTCCAGTACAAGTAAAATAAATTGTGTTTAATAATTCAAACACATAATAGTTGAAACCCATTCCTCCACTACATTTAACCTCAAATGCTTGGCATTATGTAATCTGTATAGAATATAAAGCAATCAATAATTGACAGAGATACATTAAATGCTTGTTATGTCACAATAAATGTACTAAGCTTTCTGTATTTAATATATAAGATGTTTAAAGTGTCTTTGCTGTATCGTGTAATTCACAGTGACATACAAGTGCATTAGTTAAATGTGCCCATCAGATTAAAATAAAAAAATCTCTGTCGTCTTTTGCCCTTGTTACCGTATACAGATCACCAGGGTGGTATTCTGATTTCCTTGGTGAATTTGCACATTTTATATCAGATCAAGTATAAATGATCTTATGATCTTTATAAATTATAATAAAGTCTAAAGTACAATAATAATACCTGATTATATGGAGAATGTTGTCTTTGTTTGGACACATTTTCTAAGTCATATATAAGTTGTATCAATGGAGATAAAAACAAATCAAATAGAGATGACTGAACATCAAATTATAAATGGAGATTAAAACAAACAAGTTGACTTACTCAAGGACACAATGGTGGTGGCTGTGGGGATCAAACCAGCAACCTTCTGATTAACAGCCCTGTGCTTTAGCCACTACGCCACCACCACTCCACCAGTTTTGTCACCTGAAGATGACACTGTGTGACGAAAGTAGGTGAGGCAGACGAGGAGTGGGGATCTACACGCAGGTTCTTTATTGAACAAAATGAAAATAAACACGACAGGAACAAAGGAAGCAACCACGAGGGGAAAAATGGAATCAAAACATGAAAACATTAAGGGAACATGAACAGGGAGAACAGGGAGAACAGGGAGAACAGGGAGAAGCATCTACATCAGACATCCACAAACATCAACGATCGACAAGGGAATGGAAAACAAACAGGGTTTAAATACACAAGGTAATGAATGAGACTAAATGACAAACAGGTGAAAACAATGAGAGAGTGATGAGGGCCGGGAATCATGGGAATTGTAGTGCATGACAATTGACAAGTGAAACACGGGGCAGACAACAGGGGATCGTGACATAACCCCCCCTCAAAGGAGCGGCTTCCAGACGCTCCTAAGAAAACCAATAAAAGAATACCCCCAAAAAAAAATCGTCCAAGGAGTGAGGGGGGGGGCAGGCAGACCAAAGAGGGCACAATGGGCAAACATACAGTCCAAGGGAGTACAATGGGCAAACAGACAGTCCAAGGGGGCACAAGGGGCAGATAGGCAGTCCAAGGGGGCACAGAGGGCAAGAAGGCAGTCCAAGGGGGCACAAGGGGTAGACAGGCAGTCCAAGGGGGCACAGAGGGCAAGAAGGCAGTCCAAGGGGCAGGGCTCTACAGTGCGAGTATTTCACTCGCATTTGCCCCTAAAAATAGATATGTGCGAACTGGAAAAATGATTTAGGAGCACAGTGTGCGATTAAAGATTACAAACGTAACCCCCCCTTTTAAGATATTTGTTTAAAAATTACAAAACCCACATTCCACAAGCGGAGTTTTCTGTGATAACGCGGTCCAGTCAGAGAGAGAAAGGTGAACAATGGAAAAAAGTAGTGGTATAGGCGACATCGCATTTTATTTTAAGCGAAAAAGAGATGAGGAGAAAGAGGAATTTGGCGAGTGGGATTCGCAAGGTTCAACTAACGAAGTCTTTTCACAAGGTTTACCGGAGACGCTAACGTTAGGGATGCTGAGAGCAAAGCTACCGTGACCATGCAAATGGTCTCAAAATGTTCCCATAGAGTTCGAAAACAACGTCATGTTCTGCAAATATTGTAGAGCGCAGAAACTCGTCCTTCGTGTCAGGAAACCCGCATGAAATAGTGATGGGTCGTTTGTGAATGAGTCGGCTCTTGTAGGTGAACGTTGGGAGCTGGCTCGTATTTCAGAATCTATTTATAAAAAAAATAAAGATATAAATAATCAAAAGATTTTAAAATAACGAAAAAAAACAAATAAAATAATATAGGCCTAAATGCTCAAGCGCACACATTAGTTCTGACTGTCCGCTCAGACTAAAAGCCTCACCTGTTGTTCCTGTCAATCAGACACGCAGTGTCAACCAATGAACCAAAGATGCGTGAGGGAGGGCGGAGCCAACTTATGCTGTTCAGATTGTATTTGAATTGTTACATTTATATGCACTTTGTTTAAATACATTGAAAAGTTATACTTTAAATGCACACATGAAATAGCATCCTTCTTTTTACATTTATTTAAATTTGTGGGATGCTGCAGTTTTGCAAATTATTTATTTTTCTTTGATATGGTGCATTATTCTATTATCAGTAGGCTACTGCCGCTACCTACATGCATACTACGCAGTTTGCGTAGGGCATCAACTCCCTAGGATGGCACCAGAAAGTCCACCGGCTGCCCTTACTCGTTCGCTATACGTTATTCAAGGACCCGAAAGCAGTTGCGGAACACAGACAATCGCTTCATGCTCATATCACGCGTAGGGCATCAATTTGGCCAGCGGTGGCCCTGTCTATTATGCTGTTCAGATTGTATTAGTTTTGATTGGTTAGATTTATATGCACTTTGTTTATATACAATAAGTTATACTTTAAATGTAAATGTTTAATAGTATTATTTTTCTTAACAAATCAATGCATTTTAAATTGTGGTTAAGGTAGAGTGTAATTTCATTTAATAATTTAATTTGAATTGCTTTAACACCAATTATGAAAAGAGCCAGAATGCCAATTGCTAATCTGAAAAGAGATAGTGTAGCGAAACATCTCACGGCGGCATATCCAGTGCTCTGGATGAGACGGGAGAAACCATCAAGCTCGGTGTCAGCAGCCTTGAGGAGGCAAGTGCTGCAGTCTGAGGAGGAGAAGAGGAAGCAGCTGAAAATAAAGATAAACATTACATACTTCATTGTGAAAGAAGAACCTTTCATCAAATTTGGGCCACTTATCAGAATCCACCACAAAAACTGAGTTTACATGAATCCCACATACGACAATATGTGGAGATGATCGGTCAAATTGCTGACATAAAGAGAGATCGCTGGCTGACCTCTAAGTATGCCAGACGGTCAACATACAGTTGGACAACTGATATACTTAGATTTTAGTAGGCATGGGTTCAATGTGTGATTTGGGAGGTATGTGCTGTTCCACAGATGTGTGTCCCTTAGTACACGCACACACACTCATACGTGCAGTATAAATATGTATGTAATAAATTGTTTGTTAATAAACTCTGTATTTAATTTTCACTGTGCTCTTAAATTTCTTTGTGTGCTCCTAAATTTTTTCATTTAGGAGCGCATGTACTCCTTGGGAAAAAAGTTAGCGTAGAGCCCTGCCAAGGGGGCACAGGGGGCAGACAGGCAGTCCACGGGGAGCACAAGACAGGGACTGGGTCAGGTGGCCTGGGAGCTGGCCACAGGGCAATGACAGGTTCAGGAGGCCTGGGAGGCGGCCACAGGATAGGGACAGGTTCAGGAGGCCTGGGAGCTGGCCACAGGATAGGGACAGGTTCAGGAGGCCTGGGAGCTGGCCACAGGGCAAGGACAGGGTCTGGAGGCCTGGGAGTCGGCCTCAGGACCACAGCCATGGGGAACTCCGAGGGCGGAGCTGAGGTAGGCGGAGCCATGGAAGTTTCTGGTGGCGGAGCCATGGAGGGCGGAGCCGTGGAAGACTCAGGTGGCAGAGCCATGGGTGGCTCAGGAGGCGGAACCGTGGGAGGCTCAGGAGGCGGAGCCGAGGACGGCTCAGGAGACGGAGCCGTGGAAGGCTCAGGAGGCTTGTGTATGTGCTGTTCCACAGATGTGTGTCCCTTAGTACACGCACACACACACTCATACGTGCAGTATAAATATGTATGTAATAAATTGTTTGTTAATAAACTCTGTATTTAATTTTCACTGTGCTCCTAAATTTCTTTGTGTGCTCCTAAATTTTTTCATTTAGGAGCGCATGTACTCCTTGGGAAAAAAGTTAGCGTAGAGCCCTGCCAAGGGGGCACAGGGGGCAGACAGGCAGTCCACGGGGAGCACAAGACAGGGACTGGGTCAGGTGGCCTGGGAGCTGGCAACAGGGCAATGACAGGGTCTGGAGGCCTGGGAGTCGTCCTCAGGACCACAGCCATGGGGAACTCCGAGGGCGGAGCTGAGGTAGGCGGAGCCATGGAATTTTCTGGTGGCGGAGCCATGGAGGGTGGAGCCGTGGAAGACTCAGGTGGCAGAGCCATGGGTGGCTCAGGAGGCGGAACCGTGGGAGGCTCAGGAGGCGGAGCCGAGGATGGCTCAGGAGACGGCGCCGAGGTAGGTGGAGCCGTGGAAGGCTCAGGAGGCAGAGCTGTGGGAGGCTCAGGAGGCGGAGTCGAGGGAGGCTCAGGAGGCGGAGCCGAGGTAGGCGGAGCCGTGGAAGGCTCAGGAGGCAGAGCTGTGGGAGGCTCAGGAGGCGGAGCCATGGAAGGCGGAGCCATGGGAGGCTCAGGAGACGGAGCCGATGTAGGCGGAGCCGTGGAAGGCTCAGGAGGCAGAGCTGTGGGAGGCTCAGGAGGCGGAGCCGTGGAAGGCGGAGCCATGGGAGGCTCAGGAGGCGGAGCCGAGGACTGCTCAGGAGACGGAGCTGAGGTAGGCCGAGCCGTGGAAGGCTCAGGAGGCAGAGCTGTGGGAGGCTCAGGAGGCGGAGCCGTGGAAGGCGGAGCCATGGGAGGCTCAGGAGGCGGAGTTGAGGGAGGCTCAGGAGGCGATGTCGTAGAAGGTGCAGGAGGCGGAGCTGAGGGAGGCTCCGGAGGCGGAGCCGTGGTTGGCGGAGCCGTGGAAGGCTCAGGAGGCAGAGCTGAGGGAGGCTCTGGAGGCGGAGCCGTGGAAAGCTGGAGAGGCGGAGCCCTTGGAGGCTCGAGAGGTGGGGCCCTCGGATGCTCGGATTGCAGCCGTGGAAGACTCGAGGGGCGGAGCCGAGGAAGGCTGGAGAGGCGGAGCCCTTGGAGGCTCGAGAGGTGGGGCCCTCGGATGCTCGAGAGGCAGAGCCCGGGATGGCTCGAGAGGCAGAGCCCGGGATGGCTCTGGGATTGAAGCCGAGGAAGGCTCGAGGGGCGGAGCCGAGGAATGCTCGAGAGGCGAAGCCCTGGAAGGCTCAAGAGGCGGAGCCCTGGAAGGCTCAAGAGGCGGAGACCTGGGAGGCTCGAGAGGTGGAGCCCAGGAAAGCTCTGGAGGCTCGAGAGGCGGAGCCCTGGGAGGCTCGAGTGGCGGAGCCCTGGGATGCTCGAGTGGCAGAGCCCTGGGTGACTCGGAAGGCGGAGCCCTGGAAGGCTCTGGGATGGTCGAGGCTACTGGCGCTTGATCTGGGACGGTCGAGGCTACTGGTGCTGGCTCTGGGACGGTCAAGGCCAAGGCAGGCATGGGGGTTGGCTCGCTGACAGGCGGGGCAGGCGTGAAAGGACGAGCCATTGACGACTGGGGGGTCACCACTGTGGGAGGAGAGGCAGGGTCCTCTTCAACGACGCCCACAGTGAACGGCGAGCCGCAGGCCAGCAGAGACTCCTCCATAAATTCGAGGAGCGCCCAGCCACGCGCCGCCGGTGGCAACCGCTCCTTGAGCAAACTGTTCAGGTTGTCCCTGAAGAAAACCACCAGGGAGGAGTCCGGGAAGTCCGCGACACTCGCCAGCTCGAGGAAATCACGGATGTGGTCCTCCACAGGACGGTCCTCTTCCTTTAGGCAGAGAAGTCTATAGTTTGCATGTTGAACCGTTATGGTCGATCGTTCTGTGACGAAAGTAGGTGAGGCAGACGAGGAGTGGGGATCTACACACAGGTTATTTATTGAACAAAATGAAAATAAACACGACAGGAACAAAGGAAACAACCACGAGGGGAAAAATGGAATCAAAACATGAAAACATCAACGGAACACGAACAGGGAGAACAGGGAGAACAGGGAGAACAGGGAGAAGCATCTACATCAGACATCCACAAACATCAACGATCGACAAGGGAATGGAAAACAAACAGGGTTTAAATACACAAGGTAATGAGACTAAATGACAAACAGGTGAAAACAATGAGAGAGTGATGAGGGCCGGGAATCATGGGAATTTTAGTGCATGACAATTGACAAGTGAAACACGGGGCAGACAACAGGGGATCGTGACACACTGTATCCATCTAATTATCTTATTTTATTCTCACACTTAGTTACTGCAATAACATACACAAAATATTGTCTTAAACTTACTCTGACTTCACTAAATTTGCCTTGACTTGAATGTTATTGACACTGACACTGTAAAAATGAATAAATCCTCCAGACACCCTCTAAAGTGGCCTCAAATATCCTGTTCATGGAAGAAATAAGACTCATAATCCTGCTTTTTTTTTCTGCCGGTCTCTCATTGAATCTCAAAACAGGTCTAACCAGAATACACAAAAGACAGAGTCTAAAAAAAAGATGATTTGAATAAATGGGCAGAGAAAGTCATGCTAAGTTTTTAACAGTAAATACTATGTTGTGCATTAACTGACATGGCAAATGGACGACAGATATAAACCCAGATAGCAAAAAATATCCGCACGGCTTCTTTTTGCCGCCGTCCCTAAGCTGTCGGCTATAGGTGCGTCCCACTGGCGGGGATGAAGCGTTTGCCGCCGAATTCGTCACTCCCATTTCCCAGATAGCAAAAAATGTCCGCACAGCTTCTTTTTGCCGCCGTCCCCAAGCTGTCGGCTATAGGTGCATCCCACTGGCGGGGATGAAGCGTTTGCCGCCGAATTCGTCACGCCCATTTCCCAGATAGCAAAAAATGTCTGCACGGCTTCTTTTTGCCGCCGTCCCCAAGCTGTCGGCTATAGGTGCGTTCAGACGGCGGGCCGCCCGCTTCATTTTCTCTGGCGGTTGCCTCGCGGCAATCGATCACGGCCGACGGCGGCAAGCCGCTTTGAAATACAAGGACAGCTTAGACTCTCAAAATCGACCAGCCATGTTGGCTATTATTATTTTTTGCTCCAAAGCCATTAGGGTTTATAACAGATTCTTGACTCTTGATTCCATGATAAGGTAAGGTTTAGGAAATGACATTTAAATTACTTTGAAACTCTGAAGCGATTATACAGTAATATATGTAAACTAGATAGGTACATTTCCTGAAGAAAATGTGAGTGGTGCTTGCCGTGGCAAAACTCGTCAAATAGCCTGCTTGAAAAGAACAGAAATTGTGGTCATAAATAAATCAACCCAGAAGTCTGTATAATGTTCTGGTGCAGAAATATGTGATTTGTTAGTAGGTTGCTAGGGTAACCCCATGTGGTTGCTAGGCAGTTACCATAGTGATACTAATCAAGTGTCCTTGCCATCCTGATTGAAATAAGTCTAACCGGAAGTCTGTATGTTTTTGTGATGCAGAGATACGTGATTTGTTACTCGGTTGCTAGGGTAAGCCCATCTGGTTGCTAGGCAGTTACCATAGTGATACTAATGAAGTCTCCTTTCCATCCTGATTGAAATAAGTCAACCCGGAAGTCTCTACGTTTTTCTGATGCAGAGATATGTGATTTGTTACTCGGTTGCTAGGGTAACCCCATCTGGTTGCTAGGCAGTTACCATAGTGAAACTAATCAAGTGTCCTTGCCATCCTGATTGAAATAAATCAACCCAGAAGTCTCTCTGATTTTCTGGTGCAGAGATATAGTTACTGCTAAACGGTTGCTAGGGTACTCTGTTTAGTTGCTAGGGAGTGGCTTGGCAGCTGCCAATCATGAATCTCCAAAGGCTGCTTGTCAGTATGAATGATATAAACCAACTCCCATGCCTCTGTGACATTCAGAATGGAAGATATCCCTCTATGGATTTTGGTTGTTAAGGTGCTCGTCAATGGTTGCTAGGGAGGGGCTAGGAAGTGTTGATTTGATGCATGATTGGCTGTTTGCTGTCCCGAGTAAAACGAGACCACCCTTGTGTTTCTATGACACTTCTATCCGGAGATATCCCTTTGATCTGTTTCAATAGAAGTCTATGGGACTTGTTGCTAAGGTGCTCTTAATGGTTGCTAGGGCGTGGCTTGATAGCTTCACAATGATCCTGAGAGACTGATTGGTCGTCTGAGTAAAATGAGCCCACCCCCTCGTCTCTATGACACTGTGATCCAGAGCTATGTTCAATACAAATCCCTATGCCTTTTCATTTCAGGGGCCGTCCTACACCATTATAAGTGAATTGGGGCATTTTTGGGCAGCTCCTGCCCCCAGGGGTGCAGCTTTTACCCCATATTGAGGTATGCTCTTACAGAGCCTGCCAGCCTCTTCAAATGTGGCAAATCACACGTTTCTACGAAATCCTCGCTTGGAGCTGTGACGCGTCAAAGTTTGTCTCAATGTTAAGTCTATGGGATTTTTCGGCTGCTTTTTTGCCCCTGGGGCAAGTACCGTACCCCCGATCGCTTATAAAAGTCATAGCACACGTGTCCTCAATAGGCCGTTTGATTTGACACCTCATTCGTGGGTCTACGCCAAACGGTGCGGGACGAGTTAGGTGCCGAAGTTTTGTTAAGAGATATAAAAAATAAGAAAAACTAGATGGGTACATTTCCTGAAGAAAATGTGAGTGGTGCTTGCCGTGGCAAAACTCGTCAAACAGCATGTTGTAACTTGAAAATAACAAAAATTATGGTCATAAATAAACCAACCCAGAAATGTGTACGATGTTCTGGTGCAGAAATATGTGATTTGTTACTCGGTTGCTAGGGTAAGCCCGTGTGGTTGCTATGCAGTTACCAAGGTAATACAATACATGGCTCCTTTCCATCCTGAGTGAAATAAGTCAACCCGGAAGTCTGTAGTGTGTTCTGGTGCAGAGATATGTGATATGTTGCTCGGTTGCTAGGGTAACTCCATCTGGTTGCTAGGCAGTTACCATAGTGATACTAATCAAGTCTCCTGGCCATCCTGATTAAAATAAATCAACCCGGAAGTCTCTATGTTTTTGTGATGCAGAGATATGTGATTTTTTACTCGGTTGAAAGGGTAACCCCATCTGGTTGCTAGGCAGATACCATAGTGATACTAATCAAGTGTCCTTGCCATCCTTATTGAAATAAGTCAACCCGGAAGTCTCTACGTTTTTCTGATGCAGAGATATGTGATTTGTTACTCGGTTGCTAGGGTAAGCCCATCTGGTTGCTAGGCAGTTACCATAGTGATACTAATGAAGTCTCCTTGCCATCCTGATTGAAATAAGTCAACCCGGAAGTCTCTATGTTTTTGTGATGCAGAGATATGTGATTTTTTACTCGGTTGCTAGGGTAACCCCATCTGGTTGCTAGGCAGATACCATAGTGATACTAATCAAGTGTCCTTGCCATCCTTATTGAAATAAGTCAACCCGTAAGTTTCTACGTTTTTCTGATGCAGAGATATGTGATTTGTTACTCGGTTGCTAGGGTAAGCCCATCTGGTTGCTAGGCAGTTACCATAGTGATTCTAATGAAGTCTCCTTGCCATCCTGATTGAAGTAAGTCAACCCGGAAGTCTCTATGTTTTTGTGATGCAGAGATATGTGATTTGTTACTCGGTTGCTAGGGTAAGCCCATCTGGTTGCTAGGCAGTTACCATAGTGATATTAATGAAGTGTCCTTGCCATCCTGATTGAAATAAGTCAACCCCGAAGTCTCTACGTTTTCTGATGCAGAGATATGTGATTTGTTACTCGGTTGCTAGGGTAACCCCATCTGGTTGCTAGGCAGTTAACATAGTGATACTTATCAAGTCTCCTTGCCATCCTGATTGAAATAAATCAACCCAGAAGTCTCTCTGATTTTCTGGTGCAGAGATATAGTTACTGCTAAACGGTTGCTAGGGTACTCTGTGTAGTTGCTAGGGAGTGGCTTGGCAGCTGCCAATCATGAATCTCCAAAGGCTGCTTGTCAGTATGAATGATATAAACCAACTCCCATGCCTCTGTGACATTCAGAATGGAAGATATCCCTCTATGGATTTTGGTTGTTAAGGTGCTCGACAATGGTTGCTAGGGAGGGGCTAGGAAGTGTTGAAGTGATGCATGATTGGCTGTTTGCTGTCCCGAGTCAAACGAGACCACCCTTGTGTTTCTATGACACTTCTATCCGGAGATATCCCTTTGATCTTTTTCAATAGAAGTCTATGGGACTTGTTGCTAAGGTGCTCTTAATGGTTGCTAGGGCGTGGCTTGATAGCTTCACAATGATCCTGAGAGACTGATTGGTCGTCTGAGTAAAATGAGCCCACCCCTCGTCTCTATGACACTGTGATCCAGAGCTATGTTCAATACAAATCCCTATGCCTTTTCATTTCATGGGCCGTCCTACACCATTATAAGTCAATTGGGGCATTTTTGGGCAGCTCCTGCCCCCCAGGGGTGCAACTTTTACCCCATATTGAGGTATGCTCTTACAGAGCCTGCCAGCCTCTTGAAATGTGGCAAATCACACGTTTCTACGAAATCCTCGCTTGGAGCTGTGACGCGTCAAAGTTTGTCTCAATGTTAAGTCTATGGGATTTTTCGGCCGCTTTTTTGCCCCTGGGGCAAATACCGTACCCCCGATCGCTTATAAAAGTCATAGCACACGTGTCCTCAATAGGCCGTTCGATTTGATACCTCATTCGTGGGTCTACGCCAAACGGTGCGGGACGAGTTAGGTGCCGAAGTTTTGTTAAGAGATATAATAAAAATAAAAATAAAAAGTATAATAAGTATGTGAGATTACAATAGTGATGCTTTGCAAGCACCACTAATAAAAATAATAAAAATAACTAGATAGGTACATTTCCTGAAGAAAATGTGAGTGGTGCTTGCCGTGGCAAAACTCGTCAAATAGCCTGCTTGAAAAGAACAGAAATTGTGGTCATAAATAAATCAACCCAGAAGTCTGTATAATTTTCTGGTGCAGAAATATGTGATTTGTTACTAGGTTGCTAGGGTAAGCCCATGTGGTTGCTATGCAGTTAGCAAGGTAATACAATACATGGCTCCTTTCCATCCTGAGTGAAATAAGTCAACCCAAAAATCTGTACTGTTTTCTGGTGCAGAGATATGTGATTTGTTACTCGGTTGCTAGGGTAACCCCATGTGGTTGCTAGGCAGTTACCATAGTGATACTAATCAAGTGTCCTTGCCATCCTGATTGAAATAAGTCAACCCGGAAGTCTCTATGTTTTTGTGATGCAGAGATATGTGATTTGTTACTCGGTTGCTAGGGTAAGCCCATCTGGTTGCTAGGCAGTTACCATAGTGATACTAATGAAGTCTCCTTTCCATCCTGATTGAAATAAGTCAACCCGGAAGTCTCTACGTTTTTCTGATGCAGAGATATGTGATTTGTTACTCGGTTGCTAGGGTAACCCCATCTGGTTGCTAGGCAGTTACCATAGTGATACTAATCAAGTGTCCTTGCCATCCTGATTGAAATAAATCAACCCAGAAGTCTCTCTGATTTTCTGGTGCAGAGATATAGTTACTGCTAAACGGTTGCTAGGGTACTCTGTGTAGTTGCTAGGGAGTGGCTTGGCAGCTGCCAATCATGAATCTCCAAAGGCTGCTTGTCAGTATGAATGATATAAACCAACTCCCATGCCTCTGTGACATTCAGAATGGAAGATATCCCTCTATGGATTTTGGTTGTTAAGGTGCTTGACAATGGTTGCTAGGGAGGGGCTAGGAAGTGTTGATTTGATGCATGATTGGCTGTTTGCTGTCCCGAGTCAAACGAGACCACCCTTGTGTTTCTATGACACTTCTATCCGGAGATATCCCTTTGATCTGTTTCAATAGAAGTGTATGGGACTTGTTGCTAAGGTGCTCTTAATGGTTGCTAGGGCGTGGCTTGATAGCTTCACAATGATCCTGAGAGACTGATTGGTTGTCTGAGTAAAATGAGCCCACCCCTCGTCTCTATGACACTGTGATCCAGAGCTATGTTCAATACAAATCCCTATGCCTTTTCATTTCATGGGCCGTCCTACACCATTATAAGTCAATTGGGGCATTTTTGGGCAGCTCCTGCCCCCAGGGGTGCAACTTTTACCCCATATTGAGGTATGCTCTTACAGAGCCTGCCAGCCTCTTCAAATGTGGCAAATCACACGTTTCTACGAAATCCTCGCTTGGAGCTGTGACGCGTCAAAGTTTGTCTCAATGTTAAGTCTATGGGATTTTTCGACCGCTTTTTTGCCCCTGGGGCAAATACCGTACCCCCGATCGCTTATAAAAGTCATAGCACACGTGTCCTCAATAGGCCGTTCGATTTGACACCTCATTCGTGGGTCTACGCCAAACGGTGCGGGACGAGTTAGGTGCCGAAGTTTTGTTAAGAGATATAAAAATAAAAATAAAAATAAAAATAATAAGTATGTGAGATTACAATAGTGATGCTTTGCAAGCACCACTAAATATATTGAATTATTTATGCACAGGTGAAAATTGTTTACATTTCTTTGATTGATGCACATTGAGACATGCACCAATAAACCAAAAATAATTCCTTTTTGTAAAACTTACTTGGCAATAAATATCTTTCTGATTCTGATTAGGTTTTAAAATAGATATTTAATACAGGGTATGAACAATTTAGCAGAATAAATTGATGAAGTTAGACTTTTCACCAATGCCTGTATCAGTGAACAGTGAAAGACATCTGCAACATGGCCAAAATATCGGGTAGCCTATACTTTAATTATTTTTTATTAATTTGCAACCATGGTGATATCTATCATAAACATGAAAATCCCTGTTTTGACGTGAAGGATAAACTCAATGAAAAGCGAAATTATCCTCTGGTTTCACAGTTGCGCAGAAATTTCGTTTATGTCTACATTTTTTCCAACCTCGATTTTTTTTGTTATTTTACCTTTTACAGGTTTTGCAATTTGACCTGTACAAATGTTTAAGAAAGTGTTAAAGTCCCTGTAAAGGCAATAAAAAAAATCTAAACGCATTATAAATGTTAAAAATGTATTGCTAAAACACATGACAAAGACTGAACAGTGAAGTTCCGCTGTCGCCAAATCTGTTTCCGGTTTACTTGCGCGTCGCCCAAAATGTCTGTTTTTACTCGACGTCTCCAGAATCTTCCGAAAATACGCGTCAGCGATGTTCATCGCATTGTTGATGCCTGGTCCCCTGCTCCGACAAGCAAGAGGGACAAGGGCTTTAAACTCTACATATCGAGTTATCTGCACAACTACAAGGGTAAGTATTTTAATCTAATGTGGTGTGCCGGCAGATAGCGGCTAAGCTAGTTTGCCACGTGTTCATTTTTAATGTAACGTTAGTATAGAAGCTTGTTTTTTCTTAGTTTTAAAGCAGACTGTTTGTTAATTTTTGTGATAATTGTGATATCAATTATATTAACTTGGTCTCCTCTCAGTTTCTAATAAAGATCAGGGCACCGGTGAAGTCACTGTCAGGGCATTGTGTTACAGGTCCATGAGAAAAGCAGATAAACCTCACAGTTTGAGTGTATGGTGAAGCTAGAATTAATAAGACAGCAGTTATAGGCTTGTTACTTTAATAGCCCGATGTTCCTGGGGACTCGGCTAAGGTTATTCATGATTAATGTAACTCAAATGAAAACAGTTATTGTAGGCAGGTAAGTTTCCCTAGCTGGTCCCCTCTGTGTAAAATGCGTTCTTATTCAAGTTTTCAACTCAGTCATTCGTTTAAGATGCAATCTTGTGTTATAAGTATTAGGCTATCATGATTATACAGTGAGCAAGCTATATAAATAAGTATTTAATATAATAAAAGTGTAGAGCAACAACCGAGGGTGTAAGGTAAAGGCTGAATATTGTAGATTTATTACAATATGTTGCATGTTTGAATTAAAATACCTGTGGATATGCAGGAGCACACACTCTACAAAGGCCTGACTGGAGATTTGCCTGATCTATCCGTCCTTCAGGTGAGTAGGGATATAACAATAGCACATTTCACTGTACAGTATGATATATCAACCAAAATCTGTATACCAATATTTCATTTTCTTTTTCCTCCCCTTTTACAAACAAATATTCTGCTTCAAAGAAAAAAAATGAAATTGATGTTATCATAAGGGTTCTTCATTATGAACTTGTATGCCATGCATAACATACTGTGGATAGAAATTACAGGGAAAGTTACTGGTATGATAATTGTGGTTATATTATATTACTATTATATTTAGTGTATTGCTAATCAATATATTGTTACTTCCCAGATGACAGCGGCTCGCTTCAAGAGCAGGTGAAGCAAGTTGGGACAATGTTGAAGACGTTTGCTCGCACTGGGCAATCGGAACTTGCAAACAACACCTGTGGTTGTTGGTTTAATTCCCACTGGGGCCACCTGTACATGTAGTAGACCTAGATATAAATGTCATAGTTTAGTATATGAAGGACCAGGACTGACTACTTTATTCTTTTATTCTGGGAACCCCTGTAGGTGCAGATCAAACCCTAATGCTGCGACGTCTTGGGAGTTTGGCGATGTTGTGCGTAGCATGGACGACAAGATGCTATGCTGCAACGTTTCAGTGCCAATGTGTCGGTTGGAGAGTTATCCCTGACAGGGGATCTGTTACTCCCCCCTAGACACCCAGGAAGATTTGGCGTTGCTTGACAACAGTTTGAGGCAGGATAAAGAGCTCCAGCAACGATTTGTAAGTGTGCTGATTTCGTTTATAACTCCATAGGGTAATCTACAAAGTAAAATTAAGATTGTACACTGCATATTCTACAGTCTGAATCCACAGCCTGTCACATTTTAAATTTATGAGAAGCTTCAGAGAAATGTAATTTGTAACATGTTTTTTTTTGTATTTTCAGCTTCGGTTTTTGGCAATCAAATGTGGGAGGGACCTAAAGACAACCGTGTGGCGAATGCTTCAGAGTATCTTCTCTAATCACCTTTCCATCAATACAACCTGGACTGGTGTAGGGGATAAAGCATGTTTTAGAGACATGTTCCTGAAGACCATTGTTCAAAGTAAGTTGGATATTTTTTTTATATTTAAGTAGATGTGTATGACCTTATGCCATTCAAATGGAATGACATATCTTTATTTTCTACAGGAGCCATCCGGAAGAACCCGGCAACACAGGATGCCACTGATGAGGCGATCCAGGTTAACGTTACGCATTACCTGAAAGGAGCATCTGAACATGAAGGTGGAAAA
>NW_026265664.1:0-6000 GCF_025860055.1 Xyrauchen texanus
CAACCGAGAAACAAATCACATATCTCGGCACCAGAAAACAGTACAGACTTCTGGGTTGATTTATTTCAACCAGGATGGCAAGGACACTTCATTAGTATCAATATGGTAACTGCCTAGCAACCAGATGGGGTTACCCTAGCAACCGAGTAACAAATCACATATCTCTGCACCAGAAAACACTACAGACTTCCGGGTTGACTTATTTCACTCAGGATGGAAAGGAGCCATGTATTGTATTACCTTGGTAACTGCATAGCAACCACATGGGCTTACCCTAGCAACCGAGTAAAAAATCACATATTTCTGCACCAGAAAATCGTACAGACTTCTGGGCTGATTTATTTATGACCATAATTTTTTTTCTTTTCCAGTTACAACATGCTGTTTGATCGAGTTTTGCCACGGCAAGCACCACTCACATTTTCTTCAGGAAATGTACCCATCTAGTTATACTTTTTATTTTTATTTTTATTTTTATATCTCTTAACAAAACTTCGGCACCTAACTTCGTCCCGCACCGTTTGGCGTAGACCCACGAATGAGGTGTCAAATCGAACGACCTATTGAGGACACGTGTGCTATGACTTTTATAAGCGATCGAGTACGGTATTTGCCCCAGGGGCAAAAAAGCAGCCGAAAAATCCCATAGACTTAACATTGAGACAAACTTTGACGCGTCACAGCTCCAAGCGAGGATTTCGTAGAAACGTGTGATTTGCCACATTTGAAGAGGCTGGCAGGCTCTGTAAGAGCATACCTCAATATGGGGTAAAAGTTGCACCCCTGGGGGGCAGGAGCTGCCCAAAAATGCCCCAACTGACTTATAATGGTGTAGGACGGCCCATGAAATGAAAAGGCATAGCGATTTGTATTGAACATAGCTCTGGATCACAGTGTCATAGAGACGAGGGGGTGGGCTCATTTTACTCAGACGACCAATCAGTCTCTCAGGATCATTGTGAAGCTATCAAGCCACGCCCTAGCAACCATTAACAGCACCTTAGCAACAAGTCCCATAGACTTCTATTGAAACAGATCAAAGGGATATCTCCGGATAGAAGTGTCATAGAAACACAAGGGTGGTCTCGTTTGACTCGGGACAGCAAACAGCCAATCATGCATCAAATCAACACTTCCTGGCCCCTCCCTAGCAACCATTGTCGAGCACCTTAACAACCAAAATCCATAGAGGGATATCTTCCATTCTGAATGTCACAGAGGCATGGGAGTTGGTTTATATCATTCATACTGACAAGCAGCCTTTGGAGATTCATGATTGGCAGCTGCCAAGCCACTCCCTACCAACTAAACAGAGTACCCTAGCAACCGTTTAGCAGTAACTACATCTCTGCACCAGAAATTCAGAGAGACTTCTGGGTTGATTTATTTCTATCAGGATGGCAAGGACACTTCATTAGTATCACTATGGTAACTGCCTAGCAACCAGATGGGGTTACCCTAGCAACCGAGTAAGAAATCACATATCTCTGCACCAGAAAACACTACAGACTTCGGGTTGACTTATTTCACTCAGGATGGAAAGGAGCCATGTGTTGTATTACCTTGGTAACTGCATAGCAACCACTTGGGCTTACCCTAGCAACCGAGTAACAAATCACATATTTCTGCACCAGAACATCGTACAGACTTCTGGTTTGATTTATTTATGACCACAATTTTTGTTCTTTTCAAGTTACAGCATGCTGTTTGACGAGTTTTGCCACGACAAGCACCACTCACATTTTCTTCAGGAAATGTACCCATCTAGTTATTATTATTCTTCTGAGACTAAAATTACCAAGACTAACTCCTCCTAGAGCTTTTAAGCTACAGGCACCAAACTCGGCACAGACCTTCAGACTAATCCCGAATAGTGTGCTATATCTTTTCTAACTGATCGGACTTATGGTTTTCCTAAAAATGATGATCAAACTCGGAAAAAACTCCCATTGACTTAACATTGCGGAATGTTCACAAATTCAAATTCCAACTGACATTTTCACACACACAGACAAAAAGGGCCTGTCAGCCCTGCATCTCTCCCTCTCTCTCTCCCTCAGAGGATTTCTTTTATCAAGCAGCCAAAAAGTAATGGCCTAAAATCTTCCTAGCCACACGATAAAACGTGCTAAAAACGTGCTAGCATCTATCTGAGGGTCAATATCTATCTATCTATCTATCTATCTGAGGGTAAATATCTATCTATCTATCTATCTAGCAACTAAGTTAAACTTTTTTAACACTACACTGTAGAACTGGCTCATTAGAGTCATTCATTTGGGAATCAGACTACACTGGTCACACTGTATGTTTCACACTGTAGATTCAAAAGAACTGGCTCATTAGAGTCATTCATTTGGGAATCAGACTACACTGGTCACACTGTATGTTTCACATTGTAGATTCAAAAGAACTGGCTCATTAGAGTCATTAATTTGGGAATCAGACTACACTGGTCACACTGTATGTTTCACACTGTAGATTCAAAAGAACTGGATCATTAGAGTCATTCATTTGGGAATCAGACTACACTGGTCACACTGTATGTTTCACACTGTAGATTCAAAAGAACCAGCTCATTAGAGTCATTAATTTGGGAATCAGACTACACTGGTCACACTGTATGTTTCACACTCTAGAGTCAAAAGAACCGGCTCATTAGAGTCATTAATTTGGGAACACACACAGACAAAAAGGGCCTGTCAGCCCTGCATCTCTCCCTCTCTCTCTCCCTCATTGCATAGGGATTTTGTATTGAACATAGCTCTGGATCACAGTGTCATAGAGACAAGGGGGCGGGCTCATTTTACTCAGACGACCAATCAGTCTCTCGGGATCATTGTGAAGCTATCAAGCCACGCCCTAGCAACAATTTAAAGCACCTTAGCAACAACTCCCATAGACTTCTAATGAAAGATATCAAAGGGATATCTCCGGATAGAAGTGTCATAGAAACACAAGGGTGGTCTCGTTTGACTCGGGGCAGCAAACAGCCAATCATGAATCACCTCAACACTTTCTAGCCCCTCCCTAGCAACCATTGTCGAGCACCTTAACAACCAAAATCCATAGAGGGATATCTTCCATTCTGAATGTCACAGAGGCATGGGAGTTGGTTTATATCATTCATACTGACAAGCAGCCTTTGGAGTTTCATGATTGGCAGCTGTCAAGCCACTCCCTAGCAACTAAACATAGTACCCTAGCAACCGTTTAGCAATAACTATATCTCTGCACCAGAAAATCAGAGAGACTTCTGGGTTCATTTATTTCAATCAGGATGGCAAGGAGACTTGATAGTATCACTATGGTAAATGCCTAGCAACCACATGGGGTTACCCTAGCAACCGAGTAACAAATCACATATCTCTGCACCAGAAAATCAGAGAGACTTCTGGGTTGATTTATTTCAATCAGGATGGCAAGGAGACTTGATAAGTATCACTATGGTAACTGCCTAGCAACCACATGGGGTTACCTTAGCAACCGAGTAACAAATCACATATCTCTGCATCAGAAAAACGTAGAGACTTCCGGATTGACTTATTTCAATCAGGATGGCAAAGAGACTTCATTAGTATCACTATGGTAACTGCCTAGCAACCAGATGTGGTTACCCTAGCAACCAAGTAACAAATCACATATCTCTGCACCAGATAATCGTAGAGACTTCTGGGTTGATTTATTTCAATCAGGATGTCAAGGAGACTTGATAAATATCACTATGGTAACTGCCTAGCAACCACATTGGGTTACCCTAGCAACCGAGTAACAAATCACATATCTCTGGACCAGAACAACATAAAGACTTCTGGCTTTGTTCATGGGACTCAGGGTAGCAAGGATCAAT
Source organism: Xyrauchen texanus (assembly GCF_025860055.1). Lineage (NCBI taxonomy): Eukaryota > Metazoa > Chordata > Actinopteri > Cypriniformes > Catostomidae > Xyrauchen > Xyrauchen texanus. Next base: position 3,851 of record NW_026265664.1, read on the forward strand.
CAATCAATCAATCCATCCATCCATCCATCCATCCATCCATCCATCCATCCATCCATCTGAGGGTCAATATCTATCTATCTATCTATCTGTCTCTGTCTGTCTGTTGTCTATCTATCTATCTGAGGGTCAATGTCTATCTATCTATCTATCTATCTATCTATCTGAGGGTAAATATCTATCTATCTCTCTATCTATCTGAGTATCTGTCTGTCTATCTATCTATCTATCTAGCAACTAAGTTAAACTTTAAACTACTTTAAACTTCAAACTAATTTAAACTACAAACTACTTTAAACTATAAACAAATTTAAAATTCAAACTACTTTAAACTTCTTCAAACTTTCTGGTCCAAACTTTCACAAGCCAACTTAAAGTTTGTCTCGACGAACTTTTTTTTCTAGTTAATAATATTATCTTTACTTTGTATGGAAAGCCCATAGGCTAGCTGCAGCGTGAGCTCGTTGTTTAGCTGCGTAGGCGTGAGCTGCCGCTGGTGGTGTACTGCGCCAGCCTCGCAGCTAAGCCTGTGAGAACGAGAGACGTGGCTTGTAAAGATGAGATCAGATCTATAATGAAATCGGCCATCCGTCTGTCTGTCATATAATTATTATTAATAATACCACTACATTTAATAATATTTATAAATATAAATATTGTTTTATTAATAACAATAATTATTATTATATTTTATTTCGATCATTATTGTTAGCAGTGTTAATAATAATAATAATAATAATTATTATTATTATTATTATTATTATTATTATTAGTAGTAGTAGTAGTAGTAGTAGTAGTAGTAGTAGTAGTAGTATTACTACTACTTCTACTATTAATAATAGTTAAACTAAAATAATAATAAAATGAGTTATTATTAGTATTATTAATACTATTCATAATTATAATGACAATGATAATAATTATATTTTATTATTACTGTTAACAGTATTAAAAATAATAATACTAATTAGTAGCCTAGTAGTATTTTCAAGAAGGAAAATGTATTTTACTGACTTAATATGGTTTCTTGTTTGTTAGTGGGTTGTAAAGTCTCATCAGATGCATTACTGCATTCTTCTCATGCATTTTTTGATGCAATTGATATATTAATAAATCAAGAGCCTTTATTAACTTTTGGAATTAATACCATGAAAATAATTATTCTCTTCTCTTTTTTCAGTATATATTGCAGTCTGATTATTGTAAGTGATAAATCTAGCAGTCATCCTGATTAGTCAAAAATCATTGCCGAAATTGAATGCATTTTAATTTGTACAGATATATCTCACTCATATTCAGACATGTTTCTACTTTCTCTCCCCTTTCCTTGTGTCAACAGCAGCTAACTACACCCCAAAGGCTCTTTTAAGAGCCCTAGCACAGAGCGACTTTGTCTTTGTAAGTAGCCTATACGTTTTGAATGCCTACCAGAAACATTCTTAGTATTTAAAAGTTATAAGTCAGATATTGACCTGGAGACTCATATAGATTTCATAATTCAATTTGATTCACAAGCTCTTGCAGTTTCTGATTTCTTTTTCGATTCATGATACCAATGTATTTACCTAAACCAACCCAATGATTATCTTTTTTTAGATTTTACATCGTTTTCAAGAGTCAGCAGCCACTGACCAAGGTAAGTGACAAATATTAAGAGTGGTGACCTTCATTAAATTGTTGTTAGAAAAACAGAAGCACATTCAGACATTAAAATATTTACAGGCTTAACAATGAGTGAGGACAAAATAGAACGTTCGAGGCAATATCTAAGATCCTGGAGAGCAACTAAACGTGTTCTTCAAAAAATACAGTGGAAACTTAAAATACTCTATCATTTCTGGTCATACAGAAAATAATAACACATCGTGAAAAGATCTTGGTGAAAAGATCCTGAGTGGAAGATCCTGAGTGGAAGATCCTGTGGATCCCACAATATTTTGGCCTTATAATGTATTGTCCTATAAATATTGTATAAAAATATGTATAAATATTTCCAAACAACATTTTACATGAAATCTAAAATTTTGGATTTAGAATGGACTCAAGATCCATGAGGCAACGCTACACAAGGCAGTGGAAATATGCCCGGAGGTCACTGGCTGAAAGGAGTATTGGAGAAGAATCAAAATGGCATCCAATAACAACTCAACACA
>NW_026265665.1:0-6000 GCF_025860055.1 Xyrauchen texanus
AGAAAATGGGAATCACTCACTATATTAGGGTACACTTTTTAAATCTTTTATCAACATAACACTACATAATTAACATTTTCTGTTGTTCTCCCTGCAGATCCTGTCAAACATATCACCTGTCGAACCTATCCGAACCTTATTTTCAAAACCCAAAGGCACTTTTAAGAGCCAACCTCTATCTCTTCATTATTTTCAATATCTTACATCCTCTCTGTTCTCTCACTATCTATATTTCTGTCCATCTCTTCAATCTTTATCTATCTCACAGTCATCTATTGCTCTTTCTTTCCTCCCTGTCTGTCTTTGTCTACTTGTCTGTCTTACCCATCTTTGTCTGTCTGTCTGAATCTGACTGTCTGTCTGTATCTGACTGTCTGTCTGTCTGTCTGTATCTGACTGTCTGTCTGTCTGTATCTGACTGTGTGTTATAATGCCAGGGGGGTCTACAAAAAAGATCTGCCCCTTTTGTCAGGGGATTTTATTTTGCGCTCAAAAGATCTGCTCACATTGTAAAAAGGAGCAGCCTCTGAAGCAGCGCCTCAAGAAGAAGCTTCAGAGGTTTGATGAGAAGCGAGAGGAATGGGTGGTTGGTCGTAAGAAAAACCACAACACTGCATCCATCAAGGATGAAGCCAATATCATGGTATGCATACAATTTCATACATGACAGTAAACTGTCCAGATCATCTAGGAAGTAGATTCAGTGGTACCATTTGTTATTAAGTGAGCATTGCCAGCTTAAGGTCAGAAAGGCTTTTTTTTTTTTGCCAATATAGATCAATTTGAATCTTTTTTTTCCAATGATACTTTGTCCTCCCTGTGTCATCAGAATAAATTTAAAAGTATAATTTAACTATCAACTTTGAAGGCACACGTAATTGTGATTTGTATTTTTTTATTTTAATGGTGATAATACAACCATAAAGTTATCACACCTTCACCGTAATACATCACATACCTAAATGATCTACCAGAGCAAAATTTGAACAAACAGCAAATATAATTGAAACTCAGGAATTCTTGAGTTCATAACATATACAGGCATGCATTATGACAGAATTACAGGTGCAATTTAATAATCAAACTTTCTTATCGAGTGGATGAGAAATAAGACATGAACTGCATTCATACTGTACTACTCAAAGCACTTTAAAATGTGCATGCGTCAACTGTAAATATGTGCAGCATTCACCCATTTGGTCACGTAATCACTAAGGTTCTGCCTTTATTTTGAATAAATCTTTAGATTGTCATTGTCCAGTTGCACAATGGTTACATAATCTTATCAATGTAGGTGCAAAACCCGAGTTACTGTTACAAAAATAAATATTTATATAACAGTATATAAAGGGTACCCTCATGGTGTCAGATTCATCTTTTTACTGTTTTTCTATATAGAGTTGTTTTTTGCTTGTAATGTATGAGCCTTTCCTGTTTGCACATAAAGCTAAACTCACCATTAGGTTAAAAATCCTGAATGGCAGTAACCTGGATGCTGTCATTAATAATGTTATATATTTTTAAATTAATATTCTTAGTTATTTTTTATGTTGTTTTTCTATTACTTTAAACAGCAAACACACAATTTTTTCATTGCAGCTTGAGAAACTCCATGCCATTGGCTACAAACCAGTTCTGCTACTAGGAAAGGAGAACAAAAAAAAAGAAATTAAGTGTGAAATATTAACGCTTCGCTGCACACTCTCCACCTTTGCCCAGGACTACCTACAGAAGATAGGTTCATTTTATGAATACCTTTGTGAAGGTGAGATGCATGCATGCACTGTATCTTAAAGTCACAGTTCACAACTTGTGTTGAGTACGCAAAATATTTTATTAATGTTTAAATCTTAAAGGAATGGCTCACCCCTAAAAGTTAAATTCAGTCATTCTTTTTTTCTGCTGATGAATGCTTGTATGATCATAGTCTACTATGTGACGTCTCTACCAACACATTTAATGTAGACGCAAATTGGTAGAAAAACATAAAAATTCACACCTGGCAATTGAGTATGGGAATTGAAGTAAACTGTTTCAAAACAGTAGTTTCCTGCAACTGCAGATGTAGACATGTAGATTCTAAGTGTATTGAGCCCTGTTTGTATTAATAGCATGCAGCACATTGGTCTACAATGGGATTTGGCACCCAGAGTTAAGTGCATTCAAGCATATACTGTCAACTTTAGAATTATGTTTGGTATGTTTTTGTAAGAGCCATATTTCATTTCTGTTCTCAGCCCACATACAACCATATTTTTAATGTTTAAAGCACACTGACCACATCAATTTTTGGAGTGACATACTAATTGAACACATTACATTTGCAAAGACCCGTTTTGGTCACTGGGTCAATGAATCAAATGATAATGAATCTATATATACTCATTGAAACAATATCGAGGACAGTGCTAGAAATGTAGATCATTAACAGAAATAACACAAAGAAAAAGAAAACCATCACATTTTTGCTGGATACACCACAAACTTACATTGCTACTAACTTTGAGGTATAAAGCCCAAAGTTTTTTTGGCGTACGCTGTCTAGTCTTAACTGAATAGTTTGACCCAGACTGTAAACAAAATTTATACTTGTCATTTTTTCAATAGATATTATGAGCACTCTGGGTTTTATTTTCCTGACTTAAAGATCGTATTGGTTATTGTCATAGAAAATCAATCAAATATATTACAGATATCTAATACATCCAGTAGACTCTCAATAGTTCTCCTGCAATCCAAAATTTGGTATATATTATTCAAACACATTTACCTAACAGTTAAAACAGGTACATATCAAGCTTATGGTTAACCTCTATGTTTTAAATAAGCAAAACACAACACTTGTTTAACTTGCACAGGATGGACCCAGGATTCCAGTGGCAATAAGGATCAGCTGATTACTCTGCAGCTCACACCCTGCGAGGCAGAATCCACGGAGGGGCAAGTGGAGCAGGTGGAATCCACGGAGGGGCAAGTGGAGCAGGCGGAATCCACGGAGGGTCAAGTGGAGCAGGCTGAATCCACGGAGGGTCAAGTGGAGCAGGCGGAATCCACGGAGTGTCAAGTGGAGCAGGCGGAATCCACGGAGGGTCAAGTGGAGCAGGCGGAATCCACGGAGGGGCAAGGTAATTAGAACAAATTTAAAGAGTTACAGTTTATATTTGTAAAGGCCAAAAGTGTTTGACCCATGGGTTACCTTAACTTTACTTGACTTCTAGTGTTTTTCCCCCATAGAGCTTGATGCAGGTTAGGGCTCTTTTCAACGAAATGACCTCAAACACACCATGCTATAACTTTTTTTCTGCTTGATAAAGTAAAACTCACTAGGTGATGATACACAGGGCAACTTTTTGAGCAATGTTGCTGGGCAATCTTGCTGAGGGATTGTTCCTTGGGCACTTTCCCATTGAAAATGGGCAACACATTTCTATCTGGATAATTTAGATGGGTTGTGGGTCCTGTGTCTCATCTGGTTGCCCGTTGACGGCAACATTGCCCAGCAACATTGCTCAAAAAGTTGCCCTGTGTATCATCACCTACAGGGTTCTCATTTTCAATGGATAATCTGCTAGAAAAGTTGTTCTGATATTACATAATTAGATAGATGATAAGTCTATCTGATTCTGTACTAGGGCTGTTGGAAGGAATTTTGTGAGACTATTATAAATCTAAAAGTAAAATAAGTACTACTAATCAAATGCTGAAATTAATAGGCCAAATTTTATTATTAAAGATATTAGGATAAATTTAATATTCAAAATAATTGGGAATGTCAGTGTCCCATGAACACTTAACTTAACCATTCTCTCACCCCTTACGTTCCCTGAACAAGTCAGCGCAGGATCAGCTTGTTGAAACAAATTAGGATTATCACAAACAGGATGGACATAAACGAGAAAATGAAACACGTGGAGTTAATGGAGCAACCTTAATTCAATCGCAGTAAGAATGCATGTACTTTACACCTATTAATACATGTACTTCCACACTTGTGCGATGTTGTGATCTTCAAGTATTTTAAATAATTAGTTAAAGATTTATTTGGTATATGAGTAATTTTCTTTCTCCAAACCCACAGATGTCTTCACAGGGTCAGCCAGGGGCACAGTCTCAAAGCGAAAAAAAAAAAAGTCAGGTATGTAAATGTTTGTCCGTCCTTCGGATGAGACGTTAAACTGAGGTCCTGACTCTCTGTGGTTATTAAAAATCCCAGGGTGTCCTTCTAAAAAGTAGGGTGTGGTGGGGTGTTGGGGTGTAACCCCGGCATCCTGGCCAAATTTGCCCTGTGGCCTCTGTCCATCATGGCCTCCTAATCATCCCCATATACTGATTGGCTTCATCACTGTCTCCTCTCCACCAGTAAGCTGGTGTGTGGTGGGCGTACTGGCGCAATATGGCTGCCGTCGCATCATCCAGGTGGATGCTGCACATTGGTGGTGGTTGAGGAGATTCCCCCCCTTCAATGTAAAGCGCTTTGAGTACCCAGAAAAGCGCTATATAAATGTAATGAATTATTATTATTATTATTAGGGTAATTATTGGTGGTTCTGATAACTGTTACCATAGCTTGGTAACTATGAAACTCAAAGGAACTCATTAGTCAAGCAGATTCTCTAATAAGTAAATTAATTACTTAAATAGAATTTAAAGGGGACCTATTATGCTAATTTCCAGTTCTATATTTTTATTCTGATACTCCACTAGAGTAGCTTTGCATGATCCTATAAAAGTCCTTATTTATCTTAAACTGGTCCTTTATGCAGACCCTGTCTGAAACAGGTCATTTTAGATGGAGTATTCTATAAGCCTACTATGATTACTATTTTCCAATGAGCCTGCATGTGATGTAAAATCTGGAGCCAAATTAAACAGCGTGTTTGCACACACATCAACTGAGAGGATGGTCTTTTCTCATATTTCAGGGGTGTCTAGACACACCAGGGACACATATTTATGTTGAAAAGACATCACAAAGTGCATTTTGTCTAATTATTGTAAATGTGTTTTTTTTCTTTTCTGAGTGGATATATGACTGGACTGTAATCTTATATCCCTCAGGGGACCAAGGCATATGCCTGAAAGGAAAAGGCACCAAAAGAGTAAGTGCATGTAAATGCAATGATTCATACTTTGCTAAACATTGCAACTTAACCCCTGTTAATTCGCTTCAGTTCAATTGCTTATTTTTTTAACTACTACAACAGACAATTTCCGGTATTCACAATTTTATTTATTTAATGAATTATTTAGCAAACGCTTTTATCCAAAGTGACTTACAAATAAATACAATATTTACAATACAAGCAGTCAAATCAACAACAGGGCAACAATACTGTATGTAAATGTCGTGACCAGTCCAGCTAGTCCAGCGTAGCACACGTAACCATGATTATTCATAATAGATATAGAATAGGAATGATTAGTATTATTGAGATTATTACAATTGACAAGCTATAAAATCCAACAGGCTTAATTAGTCAAATTTGACCAAAATGCATTGCCAAATAGTAGAAGTAGCAGCAGTGGAGGGTTCTTAGTTGTGAGCTGTGGCTTAGCAGTAGTATGGTTATTCAAGCAAGCATACCACATTGGAACCGAGAGTAATTTGGTTACATGATACATGTTTTGATTAGTGATAAACATCACTTGTCTTCCTTGCAAGTCTGGTCACTACTTAAGTCTTCATAGTTGTGTTTATTTTGTTCCTAATCTAACTATCTAAGAAATATTTGAAATGTGTTTTTGATGTTCACAGATTGCTCCTACCACACTCGTCTAGAAGTTTTCCCCATCAGGAGTGTAGTAAGAGAAAGAGTGAGGAAGGTTAGACAGTCATAAAGGATCTGCAGAGTGTAGGCAGTATGCAGAGTGTAATATATGATTTAGAAACTTCCGTGTGTTTTGGCAAATACATATTATACATACCATATTTGTTAGGTAGATACTTTTTATGTGTTCAGTCTTTTTGAATTACAGTTTATGAAGGAGTGTCTTCTGAAA
>NW_026265666.1:0-6000 GCF_025860055.1 Xyrauchen texanus
CGTCTCGGGACTCAATTCTGAAGCCAGTGCTGAAGTGGTCTCATATGCATCAACTCCAGCGGCATGACCGCCGTGGAGGATGCCATATATCCCATGAGCCTTTGGAAAAGTTTTAAAGGGACCATTGCGCCTGGCTTGAAGGAAGCGAGGCATTTCAGCACTGAATGCGCACGCTCGTTGGTGAGACGTGCTGTCATTGAGAACTCCATGCCTAAAAAAGAGATGCTCTGAACCGGGGTGAGCTTGCTCTTTTCCCAGTTGACCTGAAGCCCCAAACGGCTGAGGTGCCTGAGCACCTGGTTTCTGTGTGCGCATAGTGACTCTCGCGAGGGGGTCAGGATGAGCCAGTCGTCGAGGTAGTTGAGTATGCAGATGCTGGCTTCTCGGAGCGGGGCAAGGGCTGCCTCTGCGACTTTCGTGAAGACACGAGGGGACAGAGACAGGCCGAAGGGGAGGACTTTGTACTGATATGCCTGGCCGTTGAACGCGAACCGTAGAAAGGGTCGATGTCACGGAAGAATCGAGACGTGAAAGTACGCGTCCTTCAGGTCTACCGCTGCGAACCAATCTAGATGCCGGACGCAAGTCAGGATATGTTTTTGCGTTAGCATTTTGAATGGGAGTTTGAGCAGAGCCCGGTTGAAAACTCATCCAAGATCGGTCGTAAGCCACCGCCTTTCTTGGGTACAACGAAGTAAGGGCTGTAGAGACCCTTCTTCATTTCGGTTGGAGGGACAGGCTCTATCGCGTCTTTGAGTAAAAGAATAGCGATTTCCGTGCGCAGGGAATTGGCATGTTCGCCGTGTACTGCGGAAAAACGGACGCCCGCGAAGGGGGGTGGGGGCCTGGCAAACTGAATTGCGTAACCGAGTCGAATGGTCCGGTCCAGCCAGCGTGATGGGTTGGGCAGTGAAAGCCACGCCTTCAAACTCCGTACTAGGGGCACCAAGGGGATGAGTATTTTTGACCTACCCGGCGGGGCTTCGCAGCAGGTGGAGCAGGTAATGTGGCATCTGGAGGCAAGGGTGCGTCCCGAGGCTTTGGTGCTGAGAAAAATCTCTAAGCACTTACCTTGCTAATCAAAAGGCTCATCAATCTCGTGGGAAGAAGGAGCAATGCGGGGAGCGGCTGGAGTGGCTTGTTTTCTGTTGAAAGCAAGCCGCGACCACAATGTTGCCATGGTCATGCCCTCGCAGTGAGAGCATGAACCTCGGTGTGATCACTGCCCAGACACACGAGACAACACCTGTGGCCGTCTGAAGCGGAGAGCACTCTACCGCATCCAGGAACAACACAGGGGCGGAAAGGCATCTTTACAAAGACGTTTCCTAAAAAGGAAGTTCAACGCCGCTGTTTTTTGCTCTTTTAGAGGAAATTACTCTTTTAAAGAAAATCACTCTTTTAAATAACTCTTTCAAGTTGTCTGCGCTGTCGAAGCGCCCAGGGGCAAAAATGCACAGCCGTCAATCGCTGTTATGCGGCGTCAATCCAACAGCATGTAGAGCATCAGAGGAAAAGACAGGAACTGGTGTGTGTGACTCGCAGCAGACTGCATGCACTACCATCGGCTCCGAAGAAAAATTCTGAATGAACTCACCGTATTTGCCTGCTTAAATACCCGTATGTCCGGGGGCTGGGTATGCAAATACTGTCTGCCAACTTCTCATTGGCCTTTTTTCATATTTCAGAGGCATATTTGGCACTCAAGAGAGAACCCTAGTGTCGCTTCTTCGACACAACGTCGAAGTGAGCAACAGATGGGGAACTATTGTTATTGACTGTTTTATTAGATTCCTCCGGTAGGAGGAAATCTATTGTTAATGACGGTTTTATTATTATTATTAGATTCCTCTGGTAGAAGGAAATCTATTGTAACTGACGGTATTATTAGATTCCTCCGTAAGGAGGGAATCTATTGTATTTGACGGTTTTATTATTATTATTATTAGATTCCTCCGTAAGGAGGGAATCTATTGTATTTGACGGTTTTATTATTATTATTATTAGATTCCTCCGTAAGGAGGGAATCTATTGTATTTGACGGTTTTATTATTATTATTATTATTAGATTCCTCCGTAGGAGGGAATCTATTGTAATTGATGGTTTTATTATTATTATTATTATTATTATTATTAGATTCCTCCGTAAGGAGGGAATCTATTGTATTTGACGGTTTTATTATTATTATTATTAGATTCCTCCGTAAGGAGGGAATCTATTGTATTTGACGGTTTTATTATTATTATTATTAGATTCCTCCGTAAGGAGGGAATCTATTGTATTTGACGGTTTTATTATTATTATTATTAGATTCCTCCGTAAGGAGGGAATCTATTGTTAATGACGGTTTTATTATTATTATTAGATTCCTCTGGTAGAAGGAAATCTATTGTAACTGACGGTATTATTAGATTCCTCCGTAAGGAGGGAATCTATTGTATTTGACGGTTTTATTATTATTATTATTAGATTCCTCCGTAAGGAGGGAATCTATTGTATTTGACGGTTTTATTATTATTATTATTAGATTCCTCCGTAAGGAGGAATCTATTGTATTTGACGGTTTTATTATTATTATTATTAGATTCCTCCGTAAGGAGGAATCTATTGTATTTGACGGTTTTATTATTATTATTATTAGATTCCTCCGTAAGGAGGGAATCTATTGTATTTGACGGTTTTATTATTATTATTATTAGATTCCTCCGTAAGGAGGGAATCTATTGTATTTGACGGTTTTATTATTATTATTATTAGATTCCTCCGTAAGGAGGGAATCTATTGTATTTGACGGTTTTATTATTATTATTATTAGATTCCTCCGTAGGAGGGAATCTATTGTATTTGACGGTTTTATTATTATTATTATTAGATTCCTCCGTAAGGAGGGAATCTATTGTATTTGACGGTTTTATTATTATTATTATTAGATTCCTCCGTAAGGAGGGAATCTATTGTATTTGACGGTTTTATTATTATTATTATTAGATTCCTCCGTAAGGAGGGAATCTATTGTATTTGACGGTTTTATTATTATTATTATTAGATTCCTCCGTAAGGAGGGAATCTATTGTATTTGACGGTTTTATTATTATTATTATTATTAGATTCCTCCGTAAGGAGGGAATCTATTGTATTTGACGGTTTTATTATTATTATTATTAGATTCCTCCGTAAGGAGGGAATCTATTGTATTTGACGGTTTTATTATTATTATTATTAGATTCCTCCGTAAGGAGGGAATCTATTGTATTTGACGGTTTTATTATTATTATTATTAGATTCCTCCGTAAGGAGGGAATCTATTGTATTTGACGGTTTTATTATTATTATTATTAGATTCCTCCGTAAGGAGGAATCTATTGTATTTGACGGTTTTATTATTATTATTATTATTAGATTCCTCCGTAAGGAGGGAATCTATTGTATTTGACGGTTTTATTATTATTATTATTAGATTCCTCCGTAAGGAGGGAATCTATTGTATTTGACGGTTTTATTATTATTATTATTAGATTCCTCCGTAGGAGGGAATCTATTGTATTTGACGGTTTTATTATTATTATTATTAGATTCCTCCGTAAGGAGGGAATCTATTGTATTTGTCGGTTTTATTATTATTATTATTATTATTATTATTATTATTATTATTATTAGATTCCTCCGTAGGAGGGAATCTATTGTAATTGATGGTTTTATTATTATTATTATTATTATTATTATTATTATTATTATTATTAGATTCCTCCGTAGGAGGGAATCTATTGTAATTGATGGTTTTATTAGATTCCTCCGTAGGAGGGAATCTATTGTAATTGATGGTTTTATTATTATTAGATTCCTCCGTAGGAGGGAATCTATTGTAATTGATGGTTTTATTATTATTAGATTCCTCCGTAAGGAGGGAATCTATTGTAATTGATGGTTTTATTATTATTATTATTATTAGATTCCTCCGTAGGAGGGAATCTATTGTAATTGATGGTTTTATTAGATTCCTCCGTAGGAGGGAATCTATTGTAATTGATGGTTTTATTATTATTATTATTATTATTATTATTATTATTATTAGATTCCTCCGTAAGGAGGGAATCTATTGTATTTGTCGGTTTTATTATTATTATTATTATTATTAGATTCCTCCGTAGGAGGGAATCTATTGTAATTGATGGTTTTATTATTATTAGATTCCTCCGTAAGGAGGGAATCTATTGTATTTGTCGGTATTATTATTATTATTATTATTATTATTATTATTATTATTATTATTATTCTTCTCCTTGAGCCCCAATAGCTCAAAAAGTCACTGGTCAAAAATTTTCTAAATTGGCACATTGATACTCCATGCCAACGGGTACCCCCAAACCAAGAATGGTCAACATTCGCCCATAGGTGGCGCTACAGGCCACGCCCAAAAACAAAAATTCAAAGTGATATAATTTCCACCCCATTTGTCCAAATCTTCTGAAACTTTGTAAACATGCCTCATTTCTCATGGGGAACAAAAAGCCTCAAGGACCCATACTTCTGCCATTATGGATTTTCCTGTACAGTGAAAATTTTGGAAAACCTACAAAACTCTTCTTCTCCTGAACCTCAGCTCCAACTGACTTGGAATTTGGCACACGTGTGTAGTATGTATGTCTTTCCAAACGCTACTTAGCAAAAATGAATACAATACAAAATGGCTGAAATGGACGTGTTTATGTAAATGTACACACAAAAGATGATCAAAAATTTTTAAAATCCCATTGATTTACAATGGCTGAGCAAAAGTGCTCCCTCTACTGGACAAATATGGTCCACATGTAAAATCCCATTCACTTACATTGGCTGAGCAAAGAGGCTCCTCTACTGGAGTAACTCTGTCTACCACATGCAGCTCTTCTGTAGCAATCTCTCTAATGAAGCATTTCGGTCTCCTAGTGGGTGGAGCTCCAGACTTAGACTACAGAAGACATTTTACGTCTGCATGGAGGTATGTCAAATCAATTGTGTGTCTTAATGCTTTCCAGTTTGAACATTCACGCGATTTTACACTATTCAACTCAACAAAGGCAAAACAACTCAAATAAATGTTTTCGAGCAGTTTGTGTGACACAGCGAAGCGAGCCGCGTCGCGTCTAACGCTCGCGACGCCGATGAGAGTTCGCTTTCCTTCTTACGCTTTCAACGGACAATTTCATACACCAAAATACATGATATATTGGGGTGTCTGCTATATCTCAAGTGAACAAACAGTTGATAAAGAAATCGGGTATCAATATATTGAATTATGAATTATTGAAGGGGTCTAGTGATGCCGCTGTGATGTCCTGTTAGATTTTTCTCTATCGAGACAGCGCTAACGTATCAAAACTTCCGAGTATGATGTTGTTTAATTGTCTCTGACAACACGCAATCCTCGAGGCGAGATCATTTTTGCTCGCGATCTTCACGAAGGTTTGTTGGTTGTGTACAATGGTTGCCTGCTTGAACATTCAAGCGATTTTACACTATTCAACTCAACAAAGGCAAAACAACTCAAATAAATGTTTTCGAGCAGTTTGTGTGACACAGCGAAGCGAGCCGCGTCGCGACTAACGCCTGACGCCGATGAGAGTTCGCTTCACAGCTTCATGCGTTTGAACGGACAATTTCATACACCAAAATACATGATATATTGGGGTGTCTGTTATGTATCAAGTGAACAAACAGTTGATAAAGAAATTGGGTATCAATATATTTAATTATGAATTATTGTGAACAACACGGATGCCGCTGTGGTGTCCTGTTAAGATTTTCTCTCGAAACAGCGTTAACAGCTTAAACAAAATACTGCGTTATTTTTGCACATACAGATACATTTAATACATCGTCACAAACTATGAAAGTTGTACTTTTATTTGTTGTAAAATAAAGAAAATAAACCGTGTGCTCTTTGTCTAAGCTGAATATCTTTCTGAAACACGCCACAAAAACTTACACAAACATGAAACATATGTCTAAAGAAAGTAGGG
>NW_026265667.1:0-2500 GCF_025860055.1 Xyrauchen texanus
CAAAAGAGGAAAAACTAGATCTATGCCTTGCCTCCACAGAATTTTGGGCCTTCCAATGGCCCAAACAGGGCATTGAGTATTTGAGTATTTTATTCCCAGCAAATTTGTCTGATTTAGTTAGTAAATTTTGACTCTTTAAAAAAAAAGATTTTCGAGTGATGTGGACAGGTGGGCTTCATTACATTTATCGATGATTGGTTAATGTTATTAAAATGAATTGTATTCCAAAATTCAACTACCTGCTACAATCTCTTCCTGTAGATGTCCCCTCTCTTATTTCAAGCAATTTGATAGCACAGTCCTTCATTTGGAATGGTAAACATCCCAGAATTCATTTCCATTAAGTTGCATAGTTACGTGTGTGTGTGTGTGTGTGTGTGTGTGTGTGTGTGGATATAATATATGTGTGTGTGTGTGTGTGTGTGGATATAATATGTGTGTGTGTGTGTGTGTGTGGATATAATATATAAGTGTGTGTGTGTGTGGATATAGTGTGTGTGTGGATATAGTATGTGTGTGTGTGTGTGTGTGTGTGGATATAATATATGTGTGTGGATATAGTGTGTGTGTGTGGATATAATATGTGTGTGTGTGTGTGTGTGTGTGTGTGTGTGTGTGTGGATATAATATATATGTGTGTGGATATATGTGTGTGTGTGTGTGTGGATATAATATGTGTGTGTGTGTGTGTGTGTGGATATAGTGTGTGTGTGTGTGGATATAATATGTGTGTGTGTGTGTGTGTGTGTGGATATAGTGTGTGTGTGTGGATATAATATGTGTGTGTGTGTGTGTGTGGATATAGTGTGTGTGTGTGGATATAATATGTGTGTGTGTGTGTGTGTGTGTGTGTGGATATATGTGTGTGTGTGGATATAATATATGTGTGTGTGTGTGGATATAATATATGTGTGTGTGGATATAGTGTGTGTGTGTGTGGATATAATATGTGTATGTGTGTGCGTGTTTTTGTGATTTACGAGGACAATTTTGTAAGTTACAAATTAGTAATTACAAGGGTATTATGATATAAATGTGATTTATGAGGACATTTCTAGTGTCCCCATAATTCAAATCACTTAAAAATCATACTAAACAATGTTTTATTGAAAATGTAAAAATGCAGAAGGTTTTCTGTGAGGGTTAGGTTTAGGGGTTGTGTTAGGTTTAGAGGATAGAATCTATAGTTTATACAGTATAAAAGTCATTATGTCTATGGAAAGTCCTCATAATGATAGGTAGACCAACAAGTGTGTGTGTGTGTGTGTGGATATAATATATGTGTGTGTGGATATATGTGTGTGTGTGTGTGTATATATGTGTGTGTGTGTGTGGTTGTGTATAAAATATGTGTGTGTGGGTGTATGTGTGTGTGGATGTATGTGTGTGTGTGTGTGTGTGGATATAATATATGTGTGTGTGTGGATATAATATATATATGTGTGTGTGTGTGTGTATATATATGTGTGTGTGGATGTGTGTGTGTGTGTGTGGTTGTGTATAAAATATATATGTGTGTGTGTGTGGATATAATATATATGTGTGTGTGTGTGTATATATAAAATATATATGTGTGTGTGTGTGTGTATATATATAAAATATATATGTGTGTGTGTGTGTGTGTGTGTGTGGATATAATGTGTGTGTGGGTGTATATGTGTGTGTGTGGATATAATATGTGTGTGTGTGTGGGTGTATGTGTGTGTGTGTGTATAATATAGGTGTGTGTGGATATGTGTGTGTTTGGATGTGTGTGTGGATATGTGTGTGTGTGTGTGGATAGAAAGTGTGTGTGTGTGTGTGTGTGTGGATATAAAGTGTGTGTGTGTGTGTGTGTGTGGATATAATGTATATATGTGTGTGTGTGGATATAATATATATATGTGTGTTAGTGGATATAATATATATATGTGTGTGTGTGTGTGTAGATGTAATATATATGTGTGTGTGGATATAATATATGTGTGTGTGTGGATATAATATGTTTGTGTGTGTGGATATATGTGTGTGTGTGTGTGTGTGTGGATATAATATATATATGTGTGTGTGTGTATATATATATGCGTGTGTGGATGTGTGTGTGTGTGGATGTGTATATAATATATGTGTGTGTGTGGATGTGTGTGTGTGTGTGTGGATATAATATATATGTGTGTGTGCGTGTGTGATGTGTGTGTGTGTGTGTGTGTGTGTGGTTGTGTATATAATATATGTGTGTGTGTGTGTGTGTGTATATAATATGTATGTGTGTGGATGTGTGTGTGGATATATATATATATATATGTGTGTGTGTGGGTGGATATATGTGTGTGTTTGTGTGGATATATGTATGTGAGTGTGTGTGTGTGTGTGGATATATATGTGTGTGTGGATATATGTATGTGTGTGTGTGTGTGTGTGTGTGGATATATATGTGTGTGTGTGTGTGTGGATATGTGTGTGGATGTGTGCGTGTTTTTGTGATTTACGAGGACAATTTTGTAAGTCACAAATTAGTAAT
>NW_026265668.1:0-2500 GCF_025860055.1 Xyrauchen texanus
CACATTGGGAATTGGACGTTACAAATTGGGGAGAAAATGGGGTATGAGCAGATGGAGGACGCTTTTACACTATTTAAAAGGTGGATGTGATGTCACTGAAGAAAAAGATGTGGGTTTTGAAGAAAGTTTGGTGAGGCAGAAATATAAATAAACCTTGTGTAAACTGTCATCTGAGCATTTAGCTTTATGCTAAACTAAAATGCTATTTCTAGCCCTTTTAAATGCTCCCCTTATCAGGCAAGATTATATATAGATATATTTTTCTTTTCATCAAGAAAATACACAATCAATCATACATATATATTAGGGCTGTCGAGTTAACGCGTTAATAACGCGCAATTAATTACACAAAAAATAACACGTTAAAATAATTAATGCATTTAATCGCACGCTTGTGGTTCCACCTGTTTACTCCAGGGGGCAGTAAGTGAAACTTCAGCTGTGTGAGCAACACACAGTTTATACAGTGAAGAAAACAACACAGATATGCGTTACTAAGGGTTCAAATGCGATCTAAGGGATCTCAAGATGTGTTTAAAGATTGAGTATTAAACTATATTTAACTCGACACAGTGAACTAAACGTTTTTGTCTGACGCAACACACCCGAGACGCGACACAAGCATGTCTGACGCAGCTGTACATTGACGGTCCTTAAACAAGCCCTCATAATAAATCTCTGATTGATAAATTCACTTGTGTAATGGATTACTGTGAACTGTGTGTCAATGATTGACTTATGATCAATAATATGGTAATAATCAATACATTGTATTATAAAGATGCTTTTTGTTTTATTAATGATTCTGCTACAAGAATATAATGCATTTTAATTATCTGAATATTTGTAATTTTATATATATATATAATTTGTTTAATATTTAAAGATAACTATGTATCATTATATATTGATATAAATATGTATAATCATTATTTATTGAATTATTGTCATATGAGGGGCTTTATCAGCAAATATTTGTATATGCGATTAATCGTGATTAATTAATCAGGACACCATGTAATTAATTCAATTATAATTTGTAATTGATTGACAGCCCTAATATATATATATATATATACATTTTTTTTTCTCTCTAATAAGACCATTGATTACTGCAAAATATATTCTTGATGAGAATTTTATCTGACATTTTTTTTTACTGATAAATAAAAGTTTAAAACAAGATACATTTACTTTGCATAAGATATTTAGGCTTTTTTCACTTGTTATTTACTTCTTTATAGTCAAAACAATTAAAAAAAAACAATCTGCCAGTGCTGAAGAAGTAATCAAAAGTATTTAGATTACATTACTGACCTTGTGTAATCTAACGGAATACATTACAAATTACATTTGACCTTATTTATTGTGTAATCTGTAGTGGATTCATTTTTCAAGGTTACCCTGCCAGCTCGTGATTTGAGTTGAATTGACTGTATGTCTATATATTTCTAACCCTTTATTACAAAACATCCTTGATTTATAATATTATATTTAAGAAAACATCCATTAAGCAGAACTGTCCATTGTTGGTCTTTTCATGATTGGTTGAGACTTAAATTAATGTGAGAGGCAATACATTCTGGAACCTTTGTGCAACCATGCTGCAATGTTTCATCCATGTGTTGTTTAATCTGAAAATCCCAGCACAGTGACGTCACATGCTGTCCCACAATGCACTGCGTGTACACCTCATTGACGTGATAAAAGGCATTTTTCAGTGGTTTTAAATGTATTTCACATGTTGTTTATTGATTATAATGATTATAGTCAGTGTGAATATCATGTATTGAATGAAATAAACGCTCGTGTCGCGTCACCGTCACTGTACACTCGTGTATGTGTACTGTAGAATGTACTCGCTCCCTTACTGCGCATGCCTTAAACTGATGAGTAAGGAAAATAACGACGCGGGGTGACGCCCGTGTCCTCGCTCAAACTCGCGAGAGTAATTTTTGAGCGGGTACAGGTCCGTCTGTCAGGTGACTCACTTACTTTGTGAGATGCCGCGCGGAACCAGGATCTGCCCCGACAAACCCTCACAAAAGTCAAAGAAAATAAATAAAATCAATGATTTGATGTTAAATAACTTTTTTTTTAAATTTTTTTTTAAATGTTTTGATTAAGTAAACCGATTGCTTCAACCTCAATTGAGTGATCTTATGAATACATTTTAAATTGTATTAATATAATTTAGATAAACTTAAATACGTTTTAAACAAAAATTAAACAATTTAATTAATATTTATGTGAAATTTAAATGCATACATCTTAATATATTAAACACTTTACAGTGTGGAATTTCGTTTTTAAAAGCTGCCAATTTATACCATAATTTAATTCTTTACTAAATTAACCAGAGTTAAACTATTGTTATTGTGCTACAGTTATTATTGTAAATAACCCGAAACTTGAGTTAATACGTCATTAAATGTTGTATGAGGGATTGTTTTCCTGTTGTGTTTAACCTTTCTGTGACCCTTGGGACATTTTTGTCTTT